>NC_056612.1:21461522-21576522 GCF_018340385.1 Cyprinus carpio | reverse complement strand
GTCAGCCTGTTTTTCCAGATGAGGTTAGTGTTACTCGGAGAGCGAAATCATGAAATGGAACAAGAGAATGAGACAGAAATGATGGCTAGTTCTAAATAACAAACTTCACACTACTCTTACTATAGTGGGATGCATACTGTGGGCAGTAAATTAACTTTCTGTATATGCATTTTCCAAGTTTGACAAATGCACCAGATGACAAATGAGCCAGAAGTAATATTAAGCACTTTATTTTCTCAGTTTTTGGAGGTACTGCTAAAAGTATTACACAAAATTAACACAAGCTAATGTGACACACTTCTATTGCTATTTATTGTCACACAGTTTGACAAGAAAAAACAAACAAAAAACAGACTTTTCTTAGCGCGCACTTTTCTAAACAATCTTACTTTCTCTTTTCTTTTCTTTTTAGTGTTGAAAAGTTCGATTTGGTGCACTTTCTATTCAAAAGTTTGGTTTTGGTAACATGTTTTTTGAACATTTTTGAGTGCTTAAAAATATTTCTTATTATTAATGTTGAAAACAGTTTGTATTATTAATATAATTCTAGAAACTTTTTACAATTCAGGTTTCTTAGACAAGAAATGTTCAAGAAAAGCATTTATTTAACAATGTAAAAGCCACTTTTGTCTAATATAATGTGTCCTTTTAGAATAAATAGTATTAAAAATCGTATTGACCCCACCCCAAACTTTTCAACAGTTGCACATATTCAGTTAATGTGAATGAACAGATTTAAAAAAAATGATTAAGTGATTTGAATAACATTGTAGTATAAAAATGTCTTTTTAGCATACCAAAATATTCAGTGTTGTTGCTTGTTACAGTTCATTACAATAAAATTGCATATAGCCTAATATAGTTTTTGTTGTTGTTGTGTTTAGTGTATATACTGTGAAGAAATCATCCCCTTAAATGGTTTCAATCATGTTTACAGCTACTTTTTATTGTGTAGCTAACTACATTTAGCTTTGCAAGTTACAAGCACTTGTTTCACATACAATTTTTTTGGTAGGCAGCATGCAGCACTACACAATATGCCAGTAATCATTTTGAACATAGCCAGAACATAGTTATTTCCTGATTAATCCACTCATTGCTTACAACGGTGATGAATTCCTCCCTGTAACTGTGTGCCGAACAATTTATGTACAACTAAATCAATGGTCATCAATTCCAGTTTACCGTTTAATTGCATTCAGCTGGAGCGTGTCATGTTTTGATGAAAGGGGAAGCACACTTGGAATATCCCCTCTCTCGAACTCACAAATATGAAGGTACAGCAGGTGTGTGGTGTGGTGTTCTTCTCTCCAGGGGCTCCTCTGCTTCACACTTTCCACTCCATACTGGAATTTTACTGAATGTTTATACACTTCACTGCTGTGTTCTCCCTCCATAGGCATCCCTAACTGTCTTTGACACATAACATTTGGGAAAAAATGCCCTGAAATCACGATGAAAGCAGGAGCAGAGTAAGCGTTCATCTGTGCGGATGTGTTTGTGTTAGAGCTTTCACCGTGGATGCATAAAGCTTACGTTCATTTTGTGAAACTGTAAAAAATCAACGGCTTTCACAGGAGTCAAATTCAATCTCGGACGGGGCTCTGATATTTTAAAGAAATCTGCGTCCCCAGACCTCACAATGAGGGATCTATTACACCGACTACCAAAGAAATGTTCTTTTAATTAGCCACATTTATTTTTTTTCCATGTTTTGACAGAATTTCTTACATAAACATACAGCACAAAGAGAGACAGACACACAAAGCATGCTCATTTTTATGTTTGACAGAGCCACTCGGAACGAAAACAAAGGTGACCTTGCTGTGCCGTTTCGGACTGTAATGGGTTGCTGTGTTTTATTGGTGAGGTCATATCAGCAGCACCTGCAAGGACTGTAATGCCATAACGACAGATTAAACAGATGAACCTGAAAGGTCCTATGAAGTTAAAATTTGACTTTTGTGGGTTTTAGTCCATGTGTGTTAACTTTGACTAGCATCTCCATGCTAGTGTACTTCTAAACATTTACTGAATGTGTGATATACATTTCAAATGTGTCTTTTTTTCTTGTTTTAGGAAAGTGGAATTAAAAACGAATGACTCTTTCTGTACTAAACAGATTTTTGTCTACTGAGAATGAGTGGCCTGTCCTAAAAAGAGATCTCACTTGAGATTTGGTTCTGATAGTGAGGTTCAACAGTCCCTTTGGGCAGGATGTGTTGTTTTGTTGTTTCAGAACTAGACAGGAAAAAAACCATGTAGGCCTGGTTCCCTTTTAAATGTTGCATTTCTTTTGTTGCTTCCCATCAACCATGTGTTATTCATTGTATGACATGATTGTTAGTCACGTCAATCCTTTAGTCTCCTGTTTGTCGGAAAGAGTCAAATACCCATAAAATTTTAAAGACTGAAATTAAGTTTTGCAACAGGGTTGGCCACTGATCTAATCAGTGATGTCATGTAAATAAATAAATACATACATACATACACACTTTATCAGTTTGATATTTATATTATAAAAAAATGTGTTATATTATAAATATTACCAATTAATTACAATTAGCAGTTAAAATAAAAATTTTAAAATAACAAAAACAAACTTAAATAAAATACAGTTATACAGTTTGCAAGCAAAGGACTCAGGTTCAGACCTATATATATTCTCTATATTATTTTAATATAATATAACTATATCTATATAATTTTCATTAGTTTTATGAATTATTATTATTATTTCAACTAATAATGAGAATTTAATTATTTGTTTGTTTAAATATGTGTATGTATGTGTGTGTGTGTGTGTGTGTGTGTGTGTTGTGAAGTTGGCACCTTGGTGGAAATATTGTGAACTTGGCACCTTCTGCTTCAACTCTCCTCCATCTGTATGTCTGAGTGTGCTCAGCTGCCCATCTGCATGATGAAGTGTGCAGCCTAAGTAGGTGCAGAATCAGATTCCATGTTCTCTCTCTAGAATATTAAAACCTATGTGATATCCAAACTGAGGCTGCAGAGAAGAAAAAAATAGAATCTTTTTCTTCTTCACAACTCATGTTTATCTGTTCTATCACTGTCACTGTCTGTTGTTAAAGCAGGCTCTGAGGTCACTTGGCTTATCTTGGCACAGAAAGAGGAGGAGGTTGACTGCAGTTTCAGACCATTTGCCTTGGATCATCGTCATAAGGTGTTTATTCTGTCCTGGATGGTTCCTCTGTCCACCTGATTACAGACACGCCTCTTAATAGTAAGTATTTTAAGCTATTTTTGTGTGAATTGTGCATGAGGTGGTCAATGAAAGAACTGTGGGTGGTCAAGGCAAGAAGAACATAGCAAGCATGACAAGAAGCAAGAAAAACTGATGGAGAAGAAAGAGGTGTAGAATAAGGAAAAGAGAGAGAGTGTGTGTGCGTGCTCCGCCACACACTTCTCCTTTACAATGTACAGGTGTTGCTTGCAGAGTGTGGAGTGGTAGGGAGGCCTGTGCCATTCTCTTAGCTGGCCGAGATGGCGTAATGGGAACTGCCAGCTGTGATGGTAATTACAGCACCACTGAAGAAGACGGGGCTGTTTTTCTTAAGGGGGCTTGCAGCTGAACTGATTTTTCATTTACATGTTTTAAGTAAGATGAAGGAGCTCCCCAAATGGGTTTGAGCCATGCATTAGCGAGAGTGGATACATGCTATTTTTCAAGTGTTGTTCTTTGTCACCGGCGAATTGTTTTAACACACCGAATGAGGTCTGGAGGAATGCTCAGGAATCGGATATAAATGCTCAATACCTCCAACCATACATTTCACAAGACTCAAATATGGTTTTGATTAGTCAATAAGGATATGCTTTATTAGTGCTGCTTGCTAAGGCAAGTATCACTATTATATTTATTAGTGATATGATCATAATTCGTCCTGCGTCATTTGTGCTACAGACATGAATGATACCTCAAGTCGTGTAGTTTATTGAAAAGAGGTGTGCGATTACCTTTCTAAGTGATCAGACTTGTTTTCTCCCGACAAATGATGAAAAAGCAAAAAAAAAACATAGACTTAAAAGAAATACCTGAGCCATATCTAGTGTCCAGAATATTATAGGGATGTGGGGGTGGGCTGAATGTTATTTGGCAGGGAGTTTTTCTGCAAAATGCACACAAATGTAACTAATTTTAAAGAAGGTCTTGCTACAGATTGGCTTACATTGGGACCATTAATGTGTCACGATCAGCAGTTGATAGTGTGATTTCATAGTCTAAAAATTGAAAACTGTATAGCCAGGAAGGTTAAGTTAAAATGTGGAAGATTACTCATGTTGTAGAAAACCTGAATACTTACTTTTTTCCTGTTGAACACAAAAATAGGAATGTTGAGAGCAGGTCATTATTTGCCATGTCAAAATAATGGGTGAAAGCTTAGATGCTTCAAAAGGGATGCAAAATCATATTAAAAGTATCATAAAAATGACATGAAGTAGTCCATATGATTTGTTTCAGGTATATACATGTACCAAGTTTTCTGAAACAACAGAGTAGCTTTGTCGAAAGTTCTTGTGAGAAGTACTTGATTTGTGAACAAATTCAGTGAATCGAGTGTAAATGCATCTGGTTGTTGAAACCACGTATGTAAATTTAAAAATAATAAACCTGTGATAGCATGTTATAGGCTTTTTGATATGTTATAGCCAGATATGACAGTGCTAATGCAACACGCATCAGTGCGGCTCTTCAGCAAACTGACGCACATACAGTACTGTTGCAAATTAAACCGAAAGTAAGACGCAAATGCTCAACACACAGTGATTTTCATTAAAAGTATTTAGACTAACTTATCTTTCCAGTACTGATGACATGATCTTTTGCAAAGACACATTTATGTGGGCAAGTGTAAATGGAAACGTTTTAACAAATCAGATAGCTATCCGATCACTGGATTCGCATGAAGTGACCAGTTGTAAACAGGCTCAAAATCATGCTGATCTGGTTCTTAGGTTCAGCTCATTGACACAAAGCTTACTGGAAGGAAAGACTGACAGTGAATCATGATTAAGTCATTCAGACTGATTTTGTAAACTGAATCAACTGATTCATTTGAAAATATCTGACTAAAGGGAAAGAACTGGTCACGAATCTGCTAATTCTTTCAAGAACTCATATGAACTTTCTTTTCAGTCTATTTCTCACACAAAACTATATGGTTTCAGAAGTCTTAAAATATAGGGCAGGAGTCATATGGATCATTTTATAGTGCCATTTAGAACTTTCTCAGCCCCAGTCCTCCTCTCATTTTGAAAACAAAGCTAGTATATTCTTCCAAAAGACTTTTGTATTCCACTACAGGTTTGGAACGACATGAGGGTGTGAATATTTTCATTTTTCTATGAACTATGCCTTTAAGAGAGCACAGGTAATTGTGAAATGAGAACGTTGCTTGGCTGTGACTTCTAAAACCTTTCAGTAATGGCATTAAGACTTTGAGCACTTCACTAGCAGCCGTGCCAAACTAGAAGAGGGAGAGAGACCAAGAAGCTGAATGCATTGCAGATGGCACAGCTCTATTCTCTAACCAAGCCATCTGGAGTTTACTTAAACTGATGACTTCATTATCAAACACGGGCTCTCTTGCCAAATACTACCCCTGACATGCTCATACACACATGCTGACTGACACACACTTTAATGTAGACAGACAGACACACATTGGCACGATTCAGCGTATGGCACCCATAATAATGAACCAGCCTGAAGACTGGGGCACTGTGATGTATTTGTGTTGGGGTGAGAGTGTGGGTGTGGATGTGTTTTTGTGTGTGTGTGTATTGGATCAGACTGTGGCATTGGCAATGGTTTAAGCTTCGTAATTTGATGACATAATAGTGTAAAACAGGGGAAAGTGGCCTGACCTCTCACTCAAAGGTCACACAGGGACCTCTGCTGACCCAGCCTTGTGAGTTTGTGCCTCAGCGTCAGAACTAATGGTTTGACCTACTGTAATTTGTTTGGGAGGCCTCCTCTGAGACACCTGCAGGAACTGGGTGGGTGCGGGTAAAAGCGGCCAAGTTCTTGCCAATTAAATCATTGTGGCACCAATTTTTCCAGCGCATGCCCTTCCAGCACTGAAGTGTTGTGGTAATTGATGTCCATGACATCAGAACTGCGTATTTGTGTAACCCGTATTAGATTTGTTGTACATGTGGTTTTGGCTGTGATATTACTTTCTCATACAGAGCAGCTACTGACTGAGATCTCTAACCACAAGTTGTTCTGCAGACCTGAATGGAACAGATGCTTTGTTTAACAGTGTTTCCATGTTCTATCTATCTATCTATCTATCTATCTATCTATCTATCTATCTATCTATCTATCTATCTATCTATCTATCTATCTATCTATCTATCTATCTATCTATCTATCTATCTATCTATCTATCTATCTATCTATCCTTCTGTCTATTTTCAAACGTTCTGTCATTCAATTTTCTATCTGTTTATCATTCTATCCATCGTTCTATATACAGAATCATTCTTTCGTTCTATCTATCATTCTGTCTATTGTGCTATCTTTTATGTTCAGTTGTTCTACCTATCTATCATTCTATCTTTCTATAATACTATCTATCATTCTGTCATTCGTTCTATCATCCATTTTTGTTCTACCATTCTTTTTATTGTTCTGGATAAGCATAAAGTCCTTTTCACACCAAGTCCATTGAGCCTAAATGTCACAAAAACACTCATTGTTCATAGTGATGTATAGTTTTGTTTATAAGTCATGTTGGGTAAATTTTTTTTGTACAATTTTTGAATTGGTTTGAATGGGTCTGTTTTACTACAGACTACTACACAAAGTGAGAGGAAAATGATTAAATTCCACAACTGTTACCATCCGTTTCCTTTGGCACTGCAAACACCACAGAATCGTTCCTCACTCATGCTTAAATACACTTAAAAATGAATGTCATGTTTCTAAAGCTTAAACCAAACTGGGCTCATAAAATATACACAAAGCATATCAGTAATGCTCACAGTGCGCCTACAAAGCTCACCTCTGTGATTTAGTGCATTTTCATTGAGATTACGTTCATATATTATTGTGAGCGTAATTAAAAAGTTCTCCTTCCCCATTGTGCCTCTTTTACAGTCCCACTGCGTAGGGGAGTGGACCCATTTAATTGCGTGCGCACTTGTAACCAGTGCCGTAATCATGGAGGTTTTTTATATGACCGGCACACCGCACTGATTTCACACTTTCTCTCCACACGTGTGAGGGCTCCAGGTGTCATGCCCTCCGCCAGCCGCCTTGGCCCCGTCACATGAGCCCGAACCAGGAACGCAAGAGTGGAAAGAGAACCCAAAAGGTTCACAGGCCACTTGATTATGGGCTGGCGGACACAGCTGCGGTTTGTGCCACTTCATTAAAACTGTCATCTGCTTCACAACACGTAGCAGAGGTACATGACATTATGGGATATGTGCAGTTTCTGTCCGAGGCGGTCTTGGTGGTGAATGGAAGACTGAAACCTTGGGCCCACAAATACTTGAGGCAGGTTGTTAGGGTCGGGGTTTATTTTTGGAAGTCAGATTCTGTATAGATATGTACCTTAAAGTTGTAGCTACAAAAAAGCTTTTGAACATTTTAACCATGAATTGACCTTTTGTGACAACATTTAAGTGCATTCAAAGTAATATATGGACATAATCTCAATGAAAATGGGCAAAATGAGCATTACTGATATGTTCTGTGTACTTTAACATCAATTTAACATCTATCTATCTATCTATCTATCTATCTATCTATCTATCTATCTATCTATCTATCTATCTATCTATCTATCTATCTATCTATCTATCTATCTATCTATCTATCTATCTATCTATCTATCTATCTATCTATCTATCTATCTAATATCTCTCTCCCCTATTTAGTTGTTTGCAACCAATATCCAAAAACACTGCAGCAGAAAAGCATTTTTAATTGAACTTTTGACTCAAAACATACTGAAATAACTTCCTTGTGTGACAACTAGCCCCAGTCTCTCCTACATGGTTCATTATTGTGGCAAGTTATGATTTATATTACCATCATCCACTGATATAATGTACTTACTGTGGTCGTAATACTCATTTGATTCATTGTGATTCATTCACGCTGTACCCTGTAGAATAAGCTTGTGGGGAATGAACCAGGTTGGGTTACGCTGACATTTATAACCATTAAAATGTTGGCCTAGACAGACTTACATGAAGTCAAACATTTAACACATGTTTTCATAATTCATATTTTTGTATACACAGTTGTGACTGGAATAAACTCTGCAGTTCATGATCACGTTGACATCTGTATGTGATTATAAACATTTGAAATAAATAAAAACCCTCTAGTTTATTTGGTGTATCCTTCTATCCTGCTCAAGATACAGCAGTGCAATGATGATCAGAATAACTAAATAAATACATTTTTTATTAATTTTTAAGGCAGAGTGCATGAATCCTGGAATCTAGCACAGGGGGGTCAGTGTGTGCTGCAAATGCCCAAAGGTTGTATCATTTTCTTTTTCTAAATATAAGATGTCTCCTTCTTGTATTTTGTTTATAAAAGAAAGTGAAGTACTCATAAATGGCATTTGTTTTAGGTTGCTCAAAAGTTCGACTAGGCACTGAACAAAGAGAGCTGTCAACCGGTCCGGGTCCCACTTCTCCTGTGGCACACTGGCCATGTGGCCACGCAGATCATAGTCAATATGAACTTACTCTCATTTTCCCTCTAATGGACGCCCATTAGAGCATAAAAAGGTCATTTTGAGATAGGAAATAGAATCAATGTGAGATTTAAGGTGAAATTGCAAGATTTAAAGTCATTGTTTTTCAGACTGCAAATTTACACTTCTCAAGTGACTAAATATACAAATTGAGACTTTAAATGTCTCTTTTTCATGACTATCTTTTTTTTTTGTTTATCTTTGAAATACACTGATTACCACCAAATGCAGGTGGTGATGTGAAAGTCACATGGTGAACCAAAGCCCATCATAAACAGCTTTTAAATAATAACATATATATAGAACGTGCACAGTGTCATTCACACAAACACTAAACACCATCATGGTGAGACACATTAAACTGAAACATGCAATAAACATTAATTTAACAACATTATATGTAAGATACAACCCTAATAAACATAACTGATAAGAAAAAAAAACTAAGAAGAAACATAATTATTTCAAAGAAAAAACATCAAATTCAAACAAAATTTGAAATGCAATGCAGGGAATTCTGGGAACGTCAGTTTATGTTTTTTTTCCTGTAAATTTTACAGGAACTTACCGTTAACCATTTAACAGGTTTTTTATTGTTAAAATCACGGTCATTTTTTACAGTGTACATTTTAAAACTTTATATCTCCCAGTTAGGACTTTGAATCTCACGATCATGAATTTTTTTTGTAATTCGTTTTTTTTTTTTTTTTTTTTTTTTTGCAATTTGTTTCACAAAGTCGCGATTGTAGGATTTAATGTCACATTTCAAAATTTGAAGTATCATGTATTTTCTCATTTGTGAATGTATATTTCTAGCAATAAATCACATTGTGAAATAAATTCGCAGTGCAACTAAATTTTAAAATGTGACTTTAAATTGCTTAATTTCGACATTGTGAAACAAATGACCAAAATTCACAATTAGATGATATTAAGTCACAAATGTGAGAAATAAAGTTGGAAAATGGTAGATATAAAGTCATAATTGCTGCCGCCGCCTTCTTTTTAAACTTTGAGTCAAAAACATTCTTTCGTGATCTTTTACTGTATTACTCTTTTCTATCTGAAGAAAAAGCTGTATTAGCCTTTCCTGGCAAAGACAGTATTTTTGTCAGGATGGTTTGTTTATATCATTCTCTGAAATCCACTGCTTGCAACATGAGTCTTAAAAGGATTAAAGTGCTATGGAAAAGATGCATCTTGAGTTCTTGTTTGGGTGTGTGGGAGACTATAGTGCATTTAGCCATGTTCTCATTCATACCTTAACAATAACACGTTGTGTTGTGAGTAAATATGACCTTTAGATAATCCTTTTAATGTTTCTAAGAAATAGGATTTTGTGAGCTTTCATTTTGTCATGCTCTAAAGTTAATCTCACTCAAGTATTAATGAGAATAAGACACGGTGAACCCGGTGGCATGTTTCTGCAGTTTTTTTTATACGCTGGGTGAAAAGTTCAGTTTTCCTTATTCCATCTGAACCTTGTGGAATCAGAAAAGACAATGTAGGAAAAGTGGATGAATAAGGAAAAAGAGACTGCATGGGGTGACTATTGAGTCCGGTGCTGAGTGATTTTTATCGGCTCCTCATTGCCACCCAGGTCTCTCACAAGAACACCCAGACAGGAATTCCAGTGCAGCTTATCAGAGCGCCCCATCTCTGTACAGGAGGGGCGAGTTTGAAGGGTTTGTGTGTGTGTGTGTGTGTGTGTGTGTGTTTGTTTGTCTGTGTGTGCACGTGTGTGTGTTGGGGGGGGGGGTTCATTGTGCAAGCTTGGATTAGGTCGAGAGGAAGCGCGCGCTGTTGGGGTTAGTGTCCATTAGTGTTTACTAACAATTGCTGGACGTCAGAAAGGTCTCAAGAGAAGAAAAGATGTTTAGGAGGAGAGATTGGTTTATGGGGTCATGTCTTACAACTTATTACACAAAGAGATAAAGGATTAGCCTCCCTGTCTCTCCTGTACACAAATTCACCCTCTCTCTCGCTCTTTTCTCTGGAACTGATCTGAGCAAGTGACCTAAAGCTTGATTAGGTCAGTGTACCACAGCCGCTCTGTGGTGCTTGTAGAAGGGTTTGACTCTAATGGTCGTTAATCCAACTAGCATGCTCTCAAAGCATGTGGCTCACTTTCTCTCTTCAATGCTTGGCTAGCTAGAGGTTAAAACCATTAGGTATTAAAGTGGCCATCATTAAATGTTGCCTATGGTATCATCAGTTGATGCCTATGGGAGATTTAGCATTAAGACAATTGAGATGTCAAGCATAGATGAGGTTACATAGATGCAGGTTTCTGCTTTGAAATATATTGAAATGTTATACTGTATACTGTACCAAAATGTTGAGTTAATAATATAAGTAGCCCTTTTCATTGATGTACTGCAGGTTATGATTGTTTTGTCCTTATTTATTTTCATATTAGGTTTCCCAGTGAGCTTTTAGGCTGGGATTTACCCTTATGAACTTTCAACTGCAGAATTATTGCAGTTATTTGTGTGTTATTTTTATTTTTAGATATAGGGGAATGGGGTTAGTTGTCACATGGAAATGTTGTCACAAGGGCTATGTGTCAGTTTCTCTAGAAGTGTTGCTTTCAAGCTCAAAACTAAAATGTTTTCTTTTCTTTTCTTTTCTTTTCTTTTCTTTTCTTTTCTTTTCTTTTCTTTTCTTTTCTTTTCTTTTCTTTTCTTTTTAGATATGATCCATAATATACAGTATACAGTATGTGTGTGTCTACGCGTTTGTCTTTATTTTTAAAGACAAGATTATATATTTCTTCATATTATATTAACAGCACAGATCAATCTACTGTACTGAATATCAAGGTCTCTAAAAAAAAAAAACCTGTCTCGTGAATTTAATTTGCACTAATCCACGTCAGCCTGACCCCTGATGGAACAGCAGGCCAGGGTTAACGTGGTATATTATTTTGAGTCAGCAAACCTGCACCAAATCTCCAGCAAGCTTCATTTAGAAAGCAAATGCAGCATTCTCCCTGTGGGGGTTTGGGTAATGCCACCATAAAACTTGTTTTATTGCCTGGTTTAAAAGACCATATTTTATACAAACAGTAAATAGGAGCACCTTTCATACTGAATTGAAAATCCAAGTAACATTAAGCATACACATTCATCTCGTACGGCTGGACTTCAAAGACAACAGCTGAAGTTATGTAATAAAGAAAAAATTCTGTCAATCTTTTATCTCTTGCAGAGACAGGCGAAAGGTCAGGGCTATTTTGTATTGAGGTTACAATGAAATGCCTGCTGGCAGACTAACATTTTGGGGGCAGTCTATAGAACAAAATACTGCCGTCTTTGCCATTCAAGGTTGTAAATATTTGAATTGTTTTAGCCTTATGAACTTCTAACTGCAGAATTATTGCAATTATTTGTATGTTGTTGTTTTTTTTAATTTTTGGATATAGGGAAATGGAGTCAAATGTTACAGCAAGATTTTTCATAAGGACTTAATGTCAAAATTCCAATTACACAAATGTGTTTTCTCTAGCAGTGTTTCTTCCATGCTCAAATCTGAAATCCTAAAATCATATTTTTCTGTTTTCTAAGGTTAATTAGTGAACACAATAAAACTACACTAGCATACATTCAGGCAAGGGTATTTTTCATAAATGTCAGCTCAGGGCAAGTTGTATGGTTCACACATTTTATTTTATTTTATTTTATTTTTAATTTCAATTATTTTATTTTATTTTATTTTATTTTATTTTATCACATCACATCACATCACATCACATCACATCACATTACATTACATTACATTACATTACATTACATTACATTGCAATGCATTGCAATAGCTGTTGTCCAAAACAATTGTTTTTATTTCATATGATATTTTGTATATTACTTTATATATATATTTGGTGTTTTTTATAATTTTTTTCTCCCCTAATCATATAAATGTTGCTGAAAAACCTGTTATAGGGTGTTTAATTGCAGAATTCTTTGACAATTTATCTTTTATTTCTTGGACCTTTGTAGTCAAAACTTGAGTTTGTGCCTAACAGAAATTTACCTCCAGAAATAAACTTAACCTGAGAAATATATTTACTAAATAAACAATGTGATAACTTGCCCAAACCCCCAGCCCCTTTTCTTCCTACTTAAAGGAGATTTTATTTGTTGTGTTTCTGTCCAAGTGTATTTTAGCAAAAGCAAGTCACCGTGAAGCAATAAGCTGATTTCCGAGTGGTAATGGCTTTTGAAGTTATGTATCCTCGCTCATTCTTTTGCTTGTGGTGGGGCATGACCCCATGCTAAGAAGGTGGATTGTGTATATTTTTGTGCCCATGTGTGTCAGAGTGTGTGTGTCTATGGGAGAATGTTTGTGCACGGAGGAGAGAACAGAAACAGTACAAAGTTGACGGTCAGTGTTTCTGACTTGATAGCCGATTTGCCCTCTTGTTCACCTTTAATCCCTGATGTGACTGACCGGGGAAGGGGTCACAGAATGGTACTGCAGGCTTTAACCCAGATGACTTGATGCACTGTGGAAATCCCATGTAAAATTGTGTCACTCACTGGCAAACACAAGGCATTTCCTCCCTTGGCTGGTCAGAGTCAGGAAACAGGTATCAGAAAGGCATAGTAGAAACAGTAAAAAGAAAGTTAGATAACAGAAAATAAAAAAGGCTGGTGTTAAGTAGAATAGTTCAGTGAGAAATGGAGATTGATATTATTTACTCACCCTCATGTTGTTCCAAACCCGCATAACTGGCTTTTTCCCATGGACTGAATGCACTATTATCATAAAATACTTGTGCACTATATTCCAAGACTTCTGAAACCATACAATAATGTGACTCCGTGTGACTGAAATTTCAGCCCTAACTCTTTTTTTTTTTTTTTTTTGCGTTCATGAAAGTTCATTACATGAATAACAATGACAAAGTGTTCTTTCACATGATTAAATGCACAAAATCGGACTGAATGATTCACTCATGAATCTGACGGATCACATTCTAGAGATAAGAACTAGTTTTGTTGAAGTAAGCATTAATTCAGGGATTAGTACATGATTATTCATGTACCTTTATTGTAAAGTTAAAATATTTTTATTTTATTTTATTTTATTTTATTTTATTTTATTTTATTTTATTTTATTTTATTTTATTCCTACTGACATAGAAACAATTTTAACAATTAAAGCCTCATTATCTCAAGGTTTCCTCCAGTCTGTATGATTAACACTTTTTGTTTGGTAGTCTTAGTTACACCAACTGTATGTGTGTGAGAGAGTTTGTCTCCTCTTATCGGTCACAGTAAGACAAATGCTGACATCCTGACGAAATCCAGTGCCTCCCCAAGGTGACAACTCTGCAAATCACTTTCTGATATAAGCTGTAATAATAACAAATAAATGTCCAGATTTAAGGCTATTTTTTTCATAGTACAGATAGATTAGATAGATGAGGCCCAATACAGGATTTTAACTGTCCTGTGTGTATCCAGGACTAATAAATTTGTCAAATCTGGACCTGCGTCCAGCACTATTCTCTTGGACGTTGTAAATTACATGCTCAATAACAAATTTCACAGAATTTTGCTATTTCCCAATCAACTGGACTATGTGTTTAAACAGCTGCTGTAACACTTCAACCGATCACTGTCAGCTGTCATGTTACGGGATAGTTAGAGCGTAACATTAAGTGTAATGGAGTCTCAAAAGGACAAGTACAGAAAGTTTTGTAGCCTCTATGATCATTTAGAGTTTGTGACATTATGTCAACACTTTCTGAAGGAGAATCTCATATTTCCAAACAAAAATGTTTTTTTGACCAATTAGGCCTGGGCCGAGTGAAACCTCTTGAGGTAATGGTTTAACTCATTGGAAAAATGACAAAAATAACACTTGTTCGAACAGCAAAATAAAGCGTCTTGAAAACAGTTTAGTTAACGATTAACCTGTGTTAAAGACCATCATAAAACTTCGCTACATTAAAATTTATTTCCTGTTATCATCGTGGAAACATTTACTCACATTATCTGTCTTGGATCACAGCTCTAAAATTCAAGAACACCATGTTCGTGACTAAAAGAGAGAAATTTCAAACAAACAAACATCGCTGGAGATGAACAATCAAGATAAGATGACAGAAAAAGCTCAAATTGGCACATGGGAAGCATGGAGATGGTTGGGTGCAAAGAACAGCTTGGCTAAATAAAGCAGCTCCATTAGGGATCGGAGGCAGGAGTGCCCACTCTTCAAATCTGCTTAATGGGCCAACCAGGACTTTCATGTGATAAATGTTGTTTATATTAGGGCTCAGGCCCCCTACATTAGTGTCCTTCAAATGCCTCTTGGCCTAGTTGAAGCTGGGTGTTTTTAAATACTTGAGGGTCTACCTATGCAGTGGCTGTAATGGCTGCGTTAGGGCAGGGGAGAACGGAAAGGAATGGTAATTGAGCGGGAATCGCTGAAGTGGTGGAGTGGAAAGTATGTGGCCGTTGTGGTCACCCCGACCAATATGGATTTTACCTGAGTGGGGGCTGTTAAAAGCATACACGGCCCCCTATATGCCTGGCCATGCTACTGCTAGTTGCATAAGTGTGCGTGTGTGTGTTTGTGTTCAAACAAAGTGTGGACTCAAAATGTTGAAAACATGAGACTCGATTTTGACTTTTGTTTGTTTGACTCAGATTTTGTTTTAATTTTTTATATACAACTGACAACTGTATTCTGAATATGGAGTTGATATTCATTAAGTACAAGCCAATCAATCAAGTCTGGTTAGATTTGTGAAATGGTATTATACATACATGCGCAAAATTTTAAATGTATCCTAAACACTGTTCTTTTTAACTTTCTATTAACCAAATAACACGGTCCCACAAAAATATTAAGCAGCACAACTATTTTGAACGTTGATAACAATAAGAAATGTTTCTTGAGCACCAAATCAGCATACTGGAATGATTTCTGAAGGATCATGTGACACCGAAGACACTGTAATGATTCAGCTTTGTCATCTGGCATAATAATTTTGGCATTGTAATTTTAAATATATTTTAAAAATACAATATATTACAAGTACAAAAAAGTCATAATATTACTGTTTTTGCTGACTTGGAGGCTCTAATTCAGAACTTAACTAGACCAGCCTTGCCTCAAGTCTGCCATTCGAAAATTCTAAACAAGTTTTTTCCTTCATGTCATGACACTTTACACGAGACGCGAATTGCTGGGAGTAGAGACTGGACTCATACTTGCAAAACAACGACTTGGACCTGTGTCTGGTATTAAAGTTCAGCCTCACACGTTTGGTTATGTGAGAGCACAGCTGTATGGCAGTGCTCCTTCAGAGGTCACCTGACACCGCAGTGAGCCGCAGAACAGTATGGATGTGTATACCGATACTATTATGAATCATAAGAGACGCAGCTTTACGCATATTTGACAGCAGGGAAAGCGGTTTTGGAAGGACTGTGTGCAGTCAGACGGACTAACAAGGTCTCTTTTGGCTTGTGGTTTTGACTCAGGTGAGATTCTCTTGTTGAACAAAAGGAGCTGCTCCGGATGTCACAGAAGCACAATTTCAAAAAGCAACCTGAAGCTGTTCCACTCGGCACAGTACACAAATTATTACCTCCCAAACTTAATTCAAATCATGGATTTTCCAACGGAGAGGCCGTGTTATGTGACAACAGACTACTCAACACTGTTTCCAAAGAAACAAGCTAGCGGTTTCATTTTATAAAAATGATTTTTATTTATGTTTTGATACCCCATGCAAAGGCTCCCTTCCAACCAGGTGGAGAGTGTTTATATGAGCCGTGTCAGACAAACAGGAGAGCTCTGATCCTGCTGGCTTATTAAAAAGAATGTTATTCTAATTACAACTGGAAATAATTAGCCTTGAAGAAACGTTGGGAATCAGGTCATTTGGAGACTCGTACCGTTTCCTGTACACCACATGCGAGTGTCAGACTAATGCAACTGACAGATATGTTTTAGAGGAAGTAGGATTGCAAAAATCCCAGTGGATATTTGATCTTATTTGTGTGTGTGTGCTTGTGAATATGTATATGAATGAGAAAGAGAGCCATAAAGTGGAAGTAGGAACAAAGAGAGAGCTAGACATAAAAAATAAAAAAAAACATGCGTAAAGAGACAGTTCATCTCAAAATGAACATTTTGTCATCCTTTAATCACTCTTATGTCATTTTGAATTGAAATGGCTTTGTTGTTGTTGTATGTATAATCGCTGAGAGTAATTTGTTCATGACTGATTCTCTCAGTGGTCTGTTCACAACAGTTAAGAGTATAGTGGAGTGAATAATGACTTAAACCATTTTTTCACATAAAGCTGTAATATAGATTCAGAATTCTTGGAATATGTTGCATGACTCACGTGGACACTTGTATGGTGATTTTGCATCCTTTTTTCAAGCTTAAAAGCCCCATTCTTCATTCACTTTCATTATATAACCCATCTTGTGTTGAGAAAGGAAGTCATATGGGATTTGAACAGTGAGGGTGAGTAAATGACACATTTTCAATTTTAGGTGAACTATTCCTTTAATTAAGAGCTGTGAACATGATAAACAGACATAAATTGCTAGGTTTGGCTAATATCATTCCCATATGTGCTGGCAGGGACACAGCGTGTTATAATTTAGACTAAGCTATGGCATAAACATATAGATGTGGGACTAATACAGCAGGGCCATTATAAACAGCCATTCATTACGCAACAATAATATTATGCAAGAATCAAAATGGAAACAAGTGCAAGTAAATCTGTTGAACATATAAAGCACATTCCAAATGACAGAAAATCTGTCAAAAAGGCCAATAACTTTCTCTTTTTCACACTTTAGGGCACCATGAAAATTATAATCTTTTGCCCAAGTTCATTCACTGTGAAATAACGGTGCACACGCTGGTCAATAAATAGCCCATTTGGCTCCATATAACCCTTAGGAGAGCAATGAAAGTGTGTCTTTAAATCTATGTATGTGTTGATATTATTTCATATCAGACCCCTTCCTCTCTGGGCCATGCAGAAATCCACCAAGCCAAATGTTAATGAGTTCCACCTGCAATGCTATATGAACATTCGGTGCACATTGGCACTTGTCTAAATGAACGAAGTGTTGCATATGACTTGTGTAATGTTACATGACCTACAGAGCGTCTTCTGGAATGCCAGTAAGTGTTCACCCAAGGGTCTCCTCTGCATGTGATGCGGATTTCTCGCCATAAGCAGATCTGACCAATTAATTCAACAAACTGTATACATGCAGTAACATATATCTGAACTGGATTAAGAAACCATTCAGTAAGGGCTTTTGTGCAAGTTGAGTAAAGAACCGATTAGCCCTTCTCAGCTTCTTCTTTTAGATGGACTCCTGACTGCCAGCTAGACATCTAGATCTCTGAAAAAATCACAATAAGTGGACGGCAGTGAGTGGTGTCACCGGCATTGATTTGGCAGTCTTTCCCATGATGCTTTCACTCAGCTTTGTATGAGCTGGTGCTAAAAGACAGACTGTTTATTGCCCTCGTTGAAGGGAGGTTAAGTTACAGCTAAGGCCGTTTCATTAGCATTAAATCACAGTGCAAACCATTCACCCCCAGTGGGACAGTGCTGCTCCCTTAGCCCCCAAGCTGGTATTCCATTTGTCGGTAGGGGGGCGGGCTGTTCAGATAGAGTGAATGCTTGAGATCCTTGGCTGTGGTCCTTCAGGGTTTTTTTTTTTTTTTTTTTTGTATTCAGCAAGACTTAGGCTCTTAATTGTGTGACTAAACCAATTGTTCTCTTAATTGACGCCACTTAACCTCTTCAACAGGCTCCCCTCAGGTGTGCCACAGGTGACTACCCTGAGTCCCATGCAGAACCTGATGGATAACAACGCTGTGGATTATTCTGTGAGATGATATCATTCCTTGAGAATGTACAATAATGAGCTTGGTTCATCCAATCAGACTGGTTGGTTTTTTGAGTGATGAGGTCTGTATTTGTTAACAGGATTAACACACTACACCTATATTATTAGTAAAGTAGAGTTTAACCAAAAGTGAAAATTGTCATATTTGTGTATTTTTCAGCTTTCTTGGCCATACAGTGGATGTCAATGGGGATCAGTGTTGTTTTGGACAAAAACAGTTCTGGAAAACATCTGCTTTTATGTTCTACAGAAGAAAGTCATACGGGTTTGGAATAACATGAGGGTGAGTAAATGATGTCAGAATTTTCATTTTGGCTTTCCCTTTAGCACTTAAGAAGTACATAAAAATAAGTAAGTAACATCCAGTTAAAGTTTTGTGGTTTTATTTTTTACCTAGAAATGATATAGGGTCTCATCTTACTGACTGTTGCCATAATAGGCCATAACATGAATTGGCTGCTCGTAAATATGAATATTTGCATATGAACCCGCACACAGGGAAATGACCCTGTGAAATAGCAGAGGTAAATTCCCTCCTCAGGATTTATGACTGCTCAGGGTATAGCCAATACTTTTATTGTGGTCTTGTGCCAGATATGGTCAATTGTACACGAATGCCAGGAGCAATGGAGACTACGGGGTTGCGAGGAGGAAATGTGGATGTGAAATTTCCATTTCTTTTTTTTAACCCTCTGAAGTCGTATTTTATAGTTGACAAATCTTCACTCGGTTTCTGTTAGTTTCCATCATTTAATGTCACAAAAAGTGCGGCAGAGTGGCTTTGAAGAGCTTGTTCCCTTTAAATCCTCGAGCACCTGTGAAACTGCTTCTTTCGCAGAGTGGCATTTCAACATTAATTCCTCATTTTGATGAATTCACAGGCCCTGAGTGTGCTACAGGGTGGAGGAGCTCAAGTAAGAACGTTCCAGAAAGAAACACCCTCTGATGGAACAGAAAAAAAGGCTAGCTAGCTCTGGCCAAGGTTTGTTTTCACCTGAAGCAGCCATTTGTCTTGGCGTTTGCCCAGCACTAAACCACTGTGTATGTTTCTATGGTCTCAACGGACCTGAGTGTGCACCACAACCACTTAATGTGGTAGGGGAACCGAAGATCTCTGTAATAATCTTGAAATTGTGAAACCACACAGTTTCCTCGCACCGAAGCTAACATGAAAGAAGCACATTTCCCTTAAACGCTAGCCATCCAATACTGTCAGGAGAATGCCAGCTCATCAGCCAAACTTGCAGCTAATCACACAGGGGCATAAAGAGTTACTTGACCTCATTGAGTTTGCAAGGCTTCCAAGAGACTCGGAAAAGTACAGAGCTTTAGATGAGAACACCTCAGATTTGGACCACTTAGCACTTAAATGCAGCGGTGACTGTCGCAAGGATGAAGCCCTGAGGGCTGGACCTGATCTCCAGGTGGATCTGATAAAATCGAGTGTGAGAGCTAATCCCTCGCCTTGTCGCTCACCTGCATAGCAACAGAGCTGAAGAGGCTGACGCATTCCTCGCGCCTCATTTAAGAGAACAGGATGGAGCGGGATTAAGGGCTACTTTTGAGACAAGCCACAGAACATATAAAACACTGTCCAAAAAATATGAAGCGTGGTCCTCGGGAGCTTCTCCGGGTTAGAAAGCTCTCCCGAGAACTTCCTGGAACATAACTTGGGATTAGACTTATGTCGCTGACCTAAAGATGGGATCTGATAATTTATGGGAGGGATTTAACTCTGAGGCCACGGTTGCACAACAAGGCAGTCACTTAAGGAACCTTCTGTGTTGATACACTCTGATTAACTGTAAGTGGAAGCAAGGTCCAAATGTTATCACATCCATATGGAGTATAGGTTATGAATATTACGATTTAGTGTCAATGTGACCTTGAGAAAACTTGTCCTTGGTTCACTGCTGTAGTGGATAATTGCACATTCAGTCCAACTTTCTACAAGTCTGAGGTGCTTTTAGTTATTACACAAGCATAAAATTCAACATTTCCTGTAGTAGTTTCTGATGAGCCCTAGCTGTCTGTGTGTGTGTGTATGTACGTGTGCAACAAAATATACAGTGGGCAATTCAGTTCTCTTAAAAGACTCTTTGAAGACATAACAAACAGTAAATTGTCTATACTAAAACAAAACATTTAAAGCATGTGGTGATATGGACTTTGCCATGCCTCTTAAGCCCTACTGTATATGGGTGTTGTCCCAGGAGTTATGTATTAGTAAAAGAAACATTTCTGTTTTAGAAATTTGTCAAATTAAAATGGCCTTGGATTTTTTTTTTTAAACCAGTATTGTTACTACTTGCAACCAGTTTTGCAAGTTTTGCCATGCATTTTGAATTCTTTCTGTTTTATTAATCTCAATTATGTTGGACAGCTACACTTTTAGAAAAAAAAATGTTTGTTTGTACTCCCGATAACCAAGGAGACAAAAGACTGTGCTTCAGATAATCAATGTAAATATCACTTGTTAATATTTTCATTTTGTATAATTTAACCCAGTCAAACTCTGGTTTTGTCAAATTACACAAAAAGTATAAAACATTATTAAATTCTAGGAAATTAGCTTTACAAAGTAAACTGCCATTTTTGTTTAAAATGTAATTTCCACAAGTGTCATTTACATGACACAATGCTATTAAAATACATAATTTGAAATGATCCTTTACGTTTCAAAAACAAATGGCCAAAATGACAGAATTCTCCTTTAACCATTATTGAACATTGTTAGCAGACAAATTCAACTAATGAACATGCGAAAAGTGTTTTAAGTGAGTTTCTTTAAGCCCACAGGACCGAAAGTGAAATACCAATATAAATTTTCACAAATGCATCTTTTCTCTTTGATTGCAGAAGGTTTTCTTAAGAGCGTGTGCAGCTCAGAACATGTATGCGGATTCAACAGTGCACATACAGCCCAGCAACATATGTGAGGGGAGCAGGGTGGAGCTGGACCCTGGGTTGCTGATCGTGACTGGTTGGTGGGGAGAGAGGCCCCAGCAAGGTGGGTCCCAGGCCTGCAGCGAGGTCCTGGGGAGTCATTTCAAATCTTGTCCATGACATAGCGCTGGTCTGATGTGTGTGTGCTCCCCTTTTCTACTCACCCCGCCTTTCTCACCTCTGTTGCACTGGAAGTGGCGGAGTTTTGACAGCTGTGTTTGGATCACTCCGATGGCGGGCGGTCTGGGGGAAAAGGGCGTGTGCTTTACTTGTGTGCGAGCTTGATATCAGGTGTATGTGAATTTCTTTACGTTAAACCGATGATGTATAGGCAGGGTGGAGATGTGGAGCGTATGCGTGCTCATTTGCTGACATATGGCCTTGAAATTACAGTACTGCACGTTGCCCTCATCAGCAAGGCTGAAGCTTTGGGAATAAACCTGGAATGTGGGCTAAGTGGGGGCTGGCGGGCGGCTCAGCCCTTCTGGGTTGCGGGGAGCAAGGCCTGGCCGGCCACATGAGTCTCAGCTGATCCCAGCGTTAACCACAACTCTGGTGGTATCAAGGCTGGAGGGGGAGTTTGTAGCAATTCCATAAAATACAATTTCAGGCTCCCCAAAGAACTTTTCAGTGAACACTTATTATATTTTTCTGAGTATGAAGAATAATTAAAAAATCTAAAGAACATTTCCCCCTTTCAGTTGAAAGTTTTCATGGATGTTCATAAATAACCTTTATTTCCAAGAGTGCACAGTTGTCTTCGGATTTCTGCATTGGAGGTATAAATCCAGAAGTATTTAATCTTAAAGTAAAATTTGTGTAAAATACATAACTGTGCTTTAATTGACGTCAACCAGATGTTGGTTAAAGTGAAAAAAGAAGCAGTGGGCCAATAAACTTGCTTATATCCAGGTCAACAGAACTGAAATGAGTTGAGTTGGATTTCTGCAAGCACCAGAGCTGCTTTTTCTATGCGCTGCACATGATGCATCATTGGTGTAATTGCCTTATTGTTTTTCTTGGCAAGGGACATGCTCTTTCACAGCTGTGAAGTTGAATAGACTAATTAAGTCGGAAGAGTTCAATGAGGAGCAAGGTGAATCACTCTTACTGCACGCCTGGCACCTGCGTACCAAACAAGCCGTGTTCCTGCAGTGTTACCGTAACAATATTGCATGTTTTTCCCCATTGCACAACACAGATGAGCTGTAAAACCTTCACACCTTCGTAAGCACTTTATTGCAGGCACCTTGACTCTCGTTTACCAACCAAACACTGCTGCTTATCAGCAAGGCTGCCACAGGAAAGACAAGCAGGAAATAATTCTGCCTTACCAACAGGAATGCCGTGACATACCTTCTTCTTTGGTAGTATACGTGCCGGCTAGCTAATAATTACTTGGACCTAGCATCATTACAGAAGATTAGCTTCATTAGAAAGATGTGTGCTTTTCCATCATTTGGCCAACCTAATAAAAAAGGTGTGTCCGTTTGTGTTCTGTTGTTGGTTTTAGATGTGTCCTCTGGGAAGGAAAGTGAATCAACGCTAAAGCTACTTTGTTTCTTTTTTCCTGCTGTTTTTCAGGATGGTCATAACCTTAGGTGGTTACACTCTCGTGGTAGAATCAGGAAGCAGTTCCCTTTTTTTCCCCCATTTTGCCCAAGAATCTCATAAAAACTCAGGACATCCTGTGGACTTTTAATGACACTGTGCACATTGTAATGAAATGAGTCAAATAAACACTCCCGGTCATGTCAACCAATAAACAAGAATGACCTGGGGAATGGGTGTTTTTATATATCTTTATCATTCATCCCATTATACCGTAGGTTATTAAATGGCCCACCTGGTGATATTTTCCAAGCATGCTAAACACTTGGTTTTGGTTTGAATCATCTTACTGGTTCACTTCATCATCAATGCCAACTGCTTCAGTCCGCATCTGTGGCTGTGCTTTTGTTGTCAGTGGGGTTTGGCCTATCAATAACGCTTGATCCAGGAAGACTCTGGTGTTGTCACGCCACCAGGTGGATAATCTGTATTATTGCTCTGTTGCATGATTTACTGTTACATATTTTACTGTGGAATTTAAACACAACAGATGTTGCAAAGACATCCGAAAATGACCACAACTTATAAAATCTCTGAAGAAAAACATTTGACCACTTCAGAAGAATTTTACTTATTTTTGATTCCCACAGATTTTTTTTATCACCAAACAAAAGCAGTGTAAAAATAAGGCAGTGGCTTTAAGTTTTCCTTTCATGGTTATGTTTCTGAGTATAGTGCTTGTTTTTTGTCCGCTGGAATATTTATAGTGCAGTTCAACTGATTTATGCCGGACAATCCAGTGGCATTAAGAGCTGCTGCTGTGCCAAGATAAGAAACTGACAGGACAGATAAACGTGTTTTGTTCTTGTATTTCAGTTTCCTCAAATTATTTTCACAGATACAATGAAGTTGTTGTTAGTAATTGTTCACAGAATAGGAATTCAGCATATGTGAAGTTTTTGATTTCTAACTTCAGCCTTGAGCATGCATTAATATAACATGCAATGAAATAACTTCACTTGGTAGCAGACTTTGATAATGATTTGTGGTGATAATGGCTTTGATAAGAGCATCATAGTGATAACTAAGATGACTGATAAATAGTCCTTTCATATCATATCTTTCGTGCTCTGAACACATGCTCAAAATCCTACAATAAATTTTCAACAGGCCGAAATTACATTAACCCTTAACTATGCATCCTACTCTTTTGAGAGCATTCTGAGTTTTTTTTTTTTTAATCATAACATTTTTTTATTTTATTTGATATTTACTTTAAATCAATGACAGTGTCTGGGATTTTTACAAATTCATTCATTCATTCATTCATTCATTCTTTCTTTCTTTCTTTCTTTCTGGAAGACAGAAATTTTATTATTGTCTTTTATTTAATTTAAAATTTGTCTATATAGTATGTCTATTTATGAGTCAGACATATTGGTTTGCATCATATATTTTCATTAAAAGAGATATGGTTATATGAGAGAAGCTTTTTATTTCAGTGTAAATAATAGAAAGCAGTGCAGAATTTTAAAAAATAAATAAAAAATCACATAATAAACATATGTTGTTGTTATTACTGACCCAAGAAACCTCAAACTACAACGTTATATTAATAATTTTCCCATAGGTGTTTTATTCCATAAGTGCATATGCCCATTAACAAGTTAAAATGCATACAATATGCAGAAAACTATTGCACTTAAAACTGCAAGTGCATCTTTGTAAACAAATGTGGATGTGAACATAACTGTCTGAGAGACATATGTCCTCGTCGTGTAGTTAATGAAGTTCTTTCTGTTATGAGTGGTTTGCATGACACCTGGTTCCATGCCAGCTTTTGGGCTGGCCAGTTGCTACGATACACAGGTCATGCACTCTCTCTCCCTCCTGCAGCAGGGCTCTTCAAGACGTGATTAACGGCTGTTCTTTTTCCCACTCTCTCATTCTTGTTCTCTTTCTCTCTTTTCCTGTTGGGATTCTTCCTCTTTAACCTAGCATTAAGTTTGTGGGCCGTGCAATAGCACATGTGTGTTCCAAGTTCCCACAAGTAAACCGCTGGGGTTGATGAGAGAGGCGGACGTCTCGGGATGGCTGGGGTGTCGTTGGTGGGGTCCCGATCGGGGCTGTAAATTCAAGCGGGGAGGGCGAGATCCTGTAAGATGAAACCCCTCTCCCTCCGTGTATCAGTGATACAACTCAGGCCGAGACAAGAGAGAAGAAGCAGGCAGTAAATCCATTGGAGTTCACTGATAGCCGTGTTTGCACAGCCACTGCCGCCTCCTTTGATCAAATCGCCGGGGGAGTGGGGGTCGTGTGTCGCTGCCAAAGGTCAGCTATATATTACGCTCCTAAAAGTGATTACTGAAATTCTTAACTGAAACCATTCTGCTGCCAGGGTGTGCCAGAAGCCCCTGCAGCGGTGTCTGGCCTGCTCGGGGCCTCTATGTAGCTCCGTCCACCAGAAAAATGATCTCTGCTTGTGTTTCCTATCATAAGAGGAGGGCCCGAGAGAGCCCCACATGGAAATGTATTATCCAATAGCAGCGGCGGTGGGTAAAAACCCACAGTCCAGGCCTTAGAGTCAGGAAATATAAATGTGTGGCGCACTTCAAAGGGGGGAATGTCAAATTAAGCCAAGACAATAAGTGGCCTTGCATTCAAAACAGTATAAACAATTTCTGCTTTGTGTTTACTGCCCTCTTTCTCTCTTTTGCTGCATTGGACACAGCAAGAAACCAGATGATCCCTGCTACGCTGTAGGTATTGCTCTATGAAATGTTTTAGGTGTGAGCAGATGACAGCTCAATTAGATTGTTTACAGTAGGTGTTCCCTGTCACCTGTTTAAGTCAAGTCACCTTTATTTGTATAGCACTGCTTATTTCAAAAGCAGCTTCACAGTAATAAACAGAAGACTCAATATGAGGCTAAATCAAATTCTGCTGTAAAGCAGCTCTAAAAATGACAATAGTCATTCACTGTGAATGGGTGCCGTCAAAATGAGAGTTCAAACAGCTGATAAAAACATTCAGTAATCCACAAGTATAGTCTATCAGTTAACTCTGAACTAAAATGCTAGTTTTCTATCCATGATATTGCTTTCTCCAGGGAAATAGTTGTCTTGTCTGAATCAGGAGAGAAAAATGCACAGATCTAAGTGAAAACTGTAGTCCAAGTTAAACAAATATGTTGGTGGATCTTGATGTGACAGAGCAACGGAGGACTTTTTCGCTGGAAGGTAGCATTATTATGGATTGTGGACTGGTATTTTTGCCAGGAGCAAGAGTTTGATGTTAAAACACCTTAATGATGGATTTGTTTCTTGCAAACACACAGCTTTTCACCTCATAAGAGGTGAAAATTAATGGACTGGAGTCATGCGAATTAATTATGGATTATTATGTTGTTTTTATCAGCTGTTTGGACTTCCATTCTCACGGCACCCTTCACTGCAGAGGATCCATTGGTGGGCAAGTAATGTAAAGTTACATTTCTCCAAATCTGTTCCAATGATGAAAGAAACTCATCTGAGTTTGAGTAAAAGAAAAAGAAAATCATAAAGGTTTGGAATGATATGAGTGTGAGAAAATGATGAAAGAAGTTTCATTCCAAGGTAATCATATAGCCCACATGGCACCTGTAAGGATGTGGAAAATCATTTTCAGAAGAAATTTTAGCAATGAGACCCACACTTCCACCTTTTTTTGTTTTTAATAAATCTATACAGATTTTCTTTTTTTCTGGTTTGTTTTAGTTATTTTAGTACATTAAAAATTAAAAATTGTTGCAGTAGTAGTAACCCTGCTAAGATTCAACTTCATAAATTTTAATTACAGTGTATTCTGATTGTAAAACTTAAAAATAAATCTGCACTTCCCCAACATTCCTTCCATAGCTGCCGTGGATTAAAAATGTTGCCGTCGTGGGATAAACAAGAGAAATGTGAAGACATGGTCAATGAAACTTTATACACATTCACTGATCATTACATAAGATTGTCTTGTGTTAACTTTGGCAGACCTTGCCTTGGCTCTTAAATTAAAAGGGATGATGTATTTCCTCTTATTTGTAATTTGCAATGGGCTACTGAGAGAAGAAATGAAGGAAAGGGAGAGAGAGAGGGAGGAGGGAGGGATGAAGAGAGAAAGAATGATGCCTGCTTGACCGGCAGGCACATGCCAGAAATAACAGAGTGGACCTTGCTCTAGAGTCTCATTAGCTGGTGGAAAATAGTTCCCTGGAGGCACAACAGGGTGTAAATACGTTTAAACCTCCTCAGTCCTGAGGCAGAACTGAAGAGCCAATTTTTCCCTACTCATTCTCGAGATGCACACCCATGCAGATGTAGACTTGAACTGTAAGCTCCATAAGAGCTGAAGCCTTGTGTTTTAAGTCTCATAAATTTAGGCAATAGAATTCAGCCGTTTTTAGCGTACACCATGGGACAGCTGAAAAAAGCCGAACCCTAGAAATCTGATATATATTTAATGTCTATTCTTGATTTGAAGACAAAACTAAAATTATTACAAATCAGCTCTAGGTTTGAAATTATCTTCTGTGGTTTGTGTTCTGCGAAATTTCAAAATCAGGGTTATACAATTTGTCATTTTAAGTCTCTGACAAAAACGGGTTGTTTTTCATCCAACATTATGAGATTTCCAGACTCTGCTCAGCAAATATTACGAGGTATCAATTTTCATTATGCCAATATAACGTACAAATTACGTTTTAATAGGAGAGATTTTCAAAAGTAGACTGCACACCGTTTGGATGTCAAAATGATATTTGAACATACTTTGAATCGGAATACAATATTGGAATACTTCAGAATATAAATTATAAATATAAAACAGTTTGGCTTTAATAAACCAATACAATTGGAAGGACGTGATTTTACATTAATTAGACATTTATTTTTTTACTGTGCTAAATTGATGCTTAAAACACACACATATACATACATATATATATATATATATATAATTAAAATACAAACTAGCATTAAAGGATTTTGAAGTTAGGTTTGAAATGAAGAAAAACAAAATGGAAATTTGCCATTTAAAAAAAAAAGTTTTACTTTTGGATAGCTTAGTTAATCTTACCACATCAAACACTTAAATGTCTCATAATTCCATCCTATGATGTGTGTTTGTGCTTTTAGCGCTATTTGTTTTACATTTTTACTGTTTAGTTGGATTATTTAATTAGATATTTAGAATTAATTAGAGTTTTATCATTAGGTATCTAGCCTAGCCCAGCAGAGGGCAGTGGTGTGTTGGTGAATGAGGGTTTCTGTATATTGCACTAGACTCTGACTTTAAGAAAAACACATTAGTTCAATACAGAGATACATTCCTTGAATCAAGCTGTCCAAAATAATGTATTTACAAACATGATCAACCTTTATTGGCAGTAACAAAAATACACAATGAAGAGTGAAATCACACCATGAAAAGAGTTCAACTTACAGCATTGCTATTGACAATGTCAATACAAAAATGACATACTCTCAGAGTATTCTTAGAAATGCTGAGCATCATGTCGAGTGCTGGGCGAGAAAGGCTCTTATTCTCTGCAGGAGCTCCTTCTTTACACTGTCAGGCACCAGTGCTGAGGAACACAAGAGTTATTAACAATGATTGTGCTTTTTCTGTGTTGCATTGATGTTGATCACTCACAAATTAATGCATATAAAAAATGTTTTCGTTGTTTGATGTTTGACGACAATTGTTAACAACAAAATGGTTTCAGTATAACACTCATAAGGGATTTATGAGCAAGAACCACCAACCTCTTCCTTTGGGAGTAACTCCAGCGACCAAGTCTTCTACAGTAACATTCTCTATTCCTTTCTCCTTGATCACCTCTGCAATCAACCAATGATACTTCTTCAAAAATCAACCACTGAAGTGTATACAATGATTTGAGGCTGATCGGATCCAGTGTTTTTACCTTTGCAGAGGGCTTTGAGCTGATCTCTCCAGCCACACTCGATAAGCTTGGCTCGAAGCAACTCCTTTAACCTGAAAATAAGCAAAAACAATGTTTCATAAATGAAATGCAGAATGCACTAATGGGATGCGTCTAAAAACTTAGCAAGAACCCTACCTAGATCATCATTTTTGAACACTGCATATGATGCTAGATTTTTTTTCTGCATGATTCCCACATATTTCAACTCACTTTCATGAGTTTTTTTTTTTTTTTTAGACATTTGTGACTACTCTCAAAAACACATCTGTATGCAGTCAAATACTTCAGAGCTCAGCATAATCCTAAAAATGACAAAAACATGTCAAATGTCTTAAGATTTCATACATTCCAGAAATACGATGCCCAAAACCGTTACATAGGCAGGGAACTTTAGGTTCTGATTTTTTTTTTTCTGCATGATTCCCACAGTTCATGGATCATGATTGTAGACACGTACCTCTCCCTCTCACCCATCTCGATTAACTTCTGGTTAATGGCGGCCCTCATTTGTGATTCTCTACTTATATTAGTCTGAAACAAGAATTGAAAACGATTAAACATGACATAATATCGAGCTCGCAATGCCAGTGCAACAGACAAAGGGTGTGCCCACTCACAAAACACAATATAAACTATTAACTTTTACATGAAACATGAACAAACAAGATAAACATTCCGAACTTTGCGGGAAAATACATTTTTACCGAAATGCCTTTTTATCTCACTTTACCGCTAACGAGCACGGGTAACGTTAACTCTTTTTTTTATGGCCCGTGCGTACTTGGCGTGCTCGCAATATCAAGTTAACGTTATTACAATGATAATTTAATATCGTGTGATTTTGTAATAAACGTACCAAACACTGAAGAAAATAAGCATAATGTTCTAATCAGCGTGTATATGGACCTCTCTGCTGTTGTTTGTAGCCGGCCGTTCCGCACACCGTTTACCCTCCCCACAGAAACACGCTCACCGAGGGAAGGTTCCTCCCAACTTAATGGTTCCTAGGATGTGCAGTATGGCGTTGCTTGATTTAGCAAAGTGTCCTTAACATGTTTTTTTTTTTTTTTTTTTTTTTTTTTTATAAATAGTGTACTTGTGGTTAAAACACGCCATAGTTATCCAAATATATGTGGAGAAAGACCGAAACTGTCCTTACGAGAATACACCATGTTTTCACTAGACTGCATTTTGAAAGACATGTTGTACCAAGAGGAAATCTATTCAGCGATTAATTTTCATTAAATTAATCTTACAAGGCACTTGGAGCAGTGTTTTAGGCCTGCTGTGGCAACAGTACAAATATCACAGTTAAATTACCCAAGAACGTCCGGTTAACTTTTCTGGAGGTTAGCTAATGCTTAGTGTATTTTGATATAACGTTACATTCATTGATGCGAAATTAATATTTACGTTTTTCGTTTCTTTTTACGAAGGTATCCTACACCACAAGATGGCGGTGTGTCAAAGTCGTAGAGAATGCAACAAAAACCCTACAAGCGTCTTCTCTTCGTTTTAGAACTTAACTTAAAGATTAAATCAGAAAATGTTATGCTTTGCTCATAAAATATATACTACATGTAGGCCTACAATGGCACTGAGAAATATATTAATTAGGTGAGACCAAGTAATTTAGCACACAAATTTGCAAAGCTTTCGAGTAGCTTTAAGAGAACGTTTTAATGTTCCTCCTAAAAATGAAAAATCTGTTATCTTTTTCTTTTGTTCACATTATTCAAATGGAATAGGCCTAATGTGAATAGAGTGATGAATGATATGCTGCTGTTACTATCAATAAATGCCTGGCACTGTCTAGCTTCAAAAAGCATGCAAAAGCATGACGAACGTATCATAAAAATAGTCCTTAGGTCACTTTTTGTGTTTAGCATGAGTGAGTAAATGATGACAGAATTTTCCATTCTTGGTTAACTTTCTTTATGGTCATCCTGTAGTAGGCCACTGCAACAAATCACCACCATAGAAGACTAATCATAAACATTTAGCTGTTGGTTGCATACTTTATAATCTTAATTAAATCAGCATGTCTGTGTTGGCCTGTGTGCTAACTTTTTGGTTTTCTGCTACCATGCACCTTGTGTAGGAGTGAAGTTGCAGCAGAATAACTAATTAAGGATACAACAGCAGCCAGAAGCCCTTCAGCGAGGCAGCAGAAGTCCTACTGTCTGGCTGTTAGATCCAGGCAGAACACTGTGGTACAGATTTAGTCGTTCTCAGGTAAAAAGAAAAAAAAAATTAAATACTTACCTTATCCATATTGGTTTGTCTGGACTATGTCAAGCGGAACCTGTTGAAACTAATATTAATTATAATGTACACTTATGTACACTACTGTTGTTGGGGTCAATAAGATTTTATGTTATTCAATTCATTTATATATTTTTAAAATCAATATTTTTATTCAGCAAGTAAACATTAAATTGACCATAAGTGATTAGACATTGTTACAAGAATGTATATTTCAAATAAATGCTGCTTTTTTGAAATTTCTATTGATCAAATCATTAAAACAAAAAAAATGTAGTTTATACAAAAATATTTAGCAGCAACACTGTTTTCAATATTAATAATAATAAATGTTACTCAAGCATGAAATCAGCATATTAGAATGATTTCTGAAGGATCATGTGACATTGAAGGCTAAAACAATGGCATCTGAAAATTGAGCTTTGCAATCACATTTCAAGTCAGAAAGGTCTTCCCTGTGTATCTCTTGCTTTGACCTCAGATTTTTTTTTCGCGCGCAGACCAATTTAGCATTTTTTGATTATACATATATAGGTCTTGGCACCTAAGTACCTGAGAGAGTGCGGTGAATGCATTGATTAAAGTCAGAAAGTTATGAAAAATTACGTATCAGGAGAATCAACAGCACCATAACATATAACAGACATCAATTTTTGCTCTTCAAGTCTGCTTTATAATTACCAATCTTAAAATTCATCAATAATGGCAGTTGTAGTTACCTTCCAGAGTTCTGAGATCAAATGTCTGGTGGTTTAAAAGTTATTACAATTATCTAAATAATAATTTCCACCCAAATCAGCTAATTAAACCATAGGGTGTCATAAACCGCTAACAAGTCTGGCATTGTGCTTTTCAAGGGGCCTTATTATGCTTGATTTGAAGACCCCATGACAGTCATCTGGCTCATCTCTAGTTTAATTAAACACTCTACTGAGCTTTTGGATGCCTCATGATTTTTTAATTGCCTTTGTTTTACTGACGTCTAAGCATTGGAAGCTCTGTGTTGAATGGACTCAGGCTCATGACATTTGCCGTTAACACCTTTCCAGAATTTTGTGTGTTGATTTTTATTGATAGTGACCTGTATGTGTGTTAAAGTCATGAACTCAGGCTATACAATTGAGGAGCGAGTGTGCACTCAAGTGGAAACGCCCTGGCCTGACAGAGTGATTGATGGCTTACAAGGTCTGTTATAGAGTCATAGTTTCTCTTTAAATGAGAGAAAAGGATGGGTAGATTGATCGTGCTCATATGTGAAATCCAGAAACAGCTTGTTAACTGTCAGTCTGAGGGGTCTAAAAAAGATCCTTATTTAGTCTCCTTTCAGCTTAAATTCAAACTTTTTATGCAATGATACGTTTTTGAAACAAGTAATTAACTGTTGAAATATGAGCTGCGGAAAATAATCTGAAAGTGTTATTAATCCCTTGAGATATGAATTTATAATTAATCATCAAAGTTGTGTAAGTGATAGGAGGTGAGCAGTCAAACATCCTCTTTTGCTTGTTTCTCTAGGGCAAATTTTTATCATTCACTAATCATTACCAGTGGAGAGACCAGTGCAGCTGAGACATGCCTAAGCAGAGAACTTTATTTGGATATTTAATCGAGATTCTTTGTGAATGAACAGTATCTGACTCATCTATGCTGAAAACTGGTGCCTGCTGGCTAAATAACAGCTTTAGACCAATATAAAGTCTGGCTTTAATGCTTTGCAGGAAGCACCTAAATGTTAAGCCCCAGGAAAATGACATATTGGTCATAGCCCTTTTTAGGGGTTAAAAGAATCATTAAAAACAGCTTAATTGTTTCAGGAAGTTTCTCCAGGTGGTGTTTATGGAAGGGACGTGGTGTTTCACAATCTCTCTCCTCTACAGCCTGGTGCGGCACTCGATCTGCCACTTACAGCTGCTAATGCCTGGCAACTTCACAGCTGCCATTTAATTTGTCATGAACTGGGGCAATTTGCCTTTGTTATATAATCAAGACGTCAGAGTGAAAGACGTAAGAGAAATTGTGATTTTGCTTGGCATTATTCAGCAAACATCACCATTTCATGCTGACTAATACTGTTAAAGGGCATCAGATGTAAAGAGGAAATTCTTGGTTTGATGAAATTTGTTTTTTTAAATTGTAAAACAGCAATAACAGTAATTTCCATTTTTGACAGCACCCCCTGGTGGCTGGCTCCTGATTTTTTTATTTTATTTTTTTATTTGAAAGACACTTAAAGGGATAGTTGCCCCCCCAAAAAAAGAAAATTCTGTCAATAATTACTCACCCTCATGTTGTTCCAGAGCCATAAGACCTTTGTTCATCTTCGGAACACAAATTAAGATATTTTTTATGAAATCCGAGAGCTTTCTGACCTTCCATAGACAGCAATGCAACTGAAATATTCCCAGGCCCAGAAGGGTACTAAGGACATCGGTAAAACAGTCCATGTGACATCAGTGGTTCAACCATAATTTAATGAATACTTTATGTGCGCAAAAAAAAAAATTATAAAAAAAATTAATAATAAAAATAAAATAATGACTTTATTCAACAATTCTTCTCTGAGGAGTCATCCTCTGTCTGCCTCCATTATGCAGAGTACCATGACGCATGTGCGTGCTGTCCTCTGAATATAAACAAGGTGCATCATGTTCTACATCAGCAGTTTCACGCGCATAGGTTGTTTAAGTGTAGTTTAAAGCATGCGCATGCGTCATGGTACTTTCCATTTAAATTCCTGTGGCTCCAAAGTGATTTGTCAAATGCCATTTAAAACACAGGTTATTGGCTATTATCCAGTAATGAGTGCCTGTGAGCAAAGATTACAGCACACAAGTCAAATATATCCTGGAAGTCATGTGCTTTGGTCAGCCCATTGAGATGAATGGAAATGCTGGAATTCCTTGGTCCAAAAAATGTCTATTTTGGAAGCAACCACTATTTTTTGCAAATCTGTTTTGCAATCTGTTCACAAATTGCTTATAGAAGCTTTCAAATGTGTTAGAACCGTGATTATGCATATGAAATTCCACTCAGTCATTCCTGACCCAGCTCCCATCTGCTGCACGTATCTAAAATGCATTTGTCAGATATAAAAAGCGTGATTATGATACTGAAATAAATAATTCTCAAGTATTTCTGCTTTCGCTCATTACCTGATAGCATTGCGCAGATCTTCTCATGAGAGAGGTAGTGATCACAAGAGACAGTCTGAAGATTTAGGGCTCAGGTGGGAATGCTGAAGTGTAGAGGATGCGTCCTTCTCATCAGTGACACTCGTTTGCTTCAACTTTAATCAGTGACAAACCGGTTTGGTGCAAAATCACTCAATGAGGAACAGAGCATGCAGTAGCATTCATTTGATGATTATGCATAAGTTGCTGTGAGAAATTGGTGATTGTGTCATTGATGAAATCTTGTTTGAGATGCAGCGGTAAAGTTCATCCCTTGAGAGAAGCAGCACAAGGTACTCGAGTCTGGCATCAAGGCTGTCACTGACTGTCATTTTCTGAGCTTAATTAAAAAGGAATCAGAATGCTTTCCATAACCCTGCTACTCCAGAGTAACCTCATAATTCATCCATCTGCCACAGTAATGCTGACCTCAACAGTAGCTGTTGTTTGTTTTTTTTTGAGTCTCTCATGAGCTCCACATCTATATTTAGCAGCTAATCTCAGTGCTACAAATGGGTTTCCCTCAGCAAGCACCTGAAGAGAGATGCTTGCTTAAGTTAGAGTCATTGCTTTGATTCTCTAGTGCTTGGCCATCTGCAGCAATGCAATGTTGTATGCTTAATGAAGTAAGCCGACCCTGAATTTGAAATGAGGGACTCTGTTGTGGTCGATTGAAATGCTGTAAATAAATTCCGAGATGACAAACATCAGTGTAGGAGAGGGAATTTATGAGGGCAGCTTCTGCCTCAAATAGTTGATCAGATGGAGGGTCGTTTTGAATGCAGTCAGCATCAGCACCACAGCTTAAGGGCTTCAATATAGCAGATGTGTTAAAACTAAAATTGAGGTGAGAGCCCTTTTTAAGGTCTATGTGTGTTGCCACTGCCAGTATCAGTCAATATCTTCACTTTCTCAGTGGTGTTGGGGTTACTGAACTGCAATCAATGATGTGAGTGATGATAGACTCATTTTTTTTCCTGTTTCAACTCTCATTCTTTTTTGGTTGCTTGAGTCTTCTCAATGTACAAACACCAATCACACAGATAGAGCACTCAGTTGGAGAGTAACTAAATGTCTCTTTTCCAGCTTTTCGTTTACCCAGTAAGTAGAGGTAGAGTATGCCAAAATACTCACTTGCTATTTTTAAGTCACATGGTGTTTACATTTTCCTTTTAATTTTAGTTAAGTTGTTTTTTGTTTGTGGTATAGTTGAGTTTATTTTGTTTTTTGTATTTGTTTGGACACACTCTCAGGCACGTGCACACATAGTCATCAAAGGGGGCTTGAGCACCTGCCCTTTTTCTTCCTGGAGATAAAGTGCCCCTTTTTCTGTTTTTCTGAATTATTATTTTTTTTTTTAAATAAACGTGTGTGGAGTTTATCAAGCTAAAGCCATATTTACAAGACTGAACCTCAGTTTTCTTTCTCTCAGTTGCTAAGTTGAGATAGTTATGTATATATGTGTGTGTGTGTGTGTGTGTGTGTGTGTGTGTGTGTGTGTGTGTGTGTGTGTGTTGTAAGTGGTTATTGAGTTTCTTGGTGTTTAGCAAGCTAAACTTTTAAAAAAGCTTTTCCAATATTAGATGGAAGGTAATGCCAGCTAACACTGCAATGTGGGACTCCACCATGGCGTCAGGATGCCAAATGACTACTAATTCTTGCTTTCAGATAATCATGGCTGAACACTGGATGAGATTCTTTAGGGAGGGTGGCAAAGCCTGGAAAAACAGGCAACTTTGGACTGTGACCGGTGTGCAAACTGCCATGTAATTTTTCATGTAGCTGTGTGGAGCGTCGGAGATGGACTGAGGATATTTGTCCTGCTGCCTCCTGTCTATGGGATAGGTAGCAACACTTCCCCTACAGGAATTCAACAATTGTAATGGAGTTTCCATTAAGAGATAGAGCTACCTTGGCTGACTGAAGTATTCTGGTTTTGTAACATGCCAGAACTGAGCAACATTGCAGTTTACTAGATAATTAGTTCATTAGCATACAAGCTGAATAACTTTTTTTAATGCCATGTCCTCTGGTCACATAAATGACAAGCTGGTATAACAGATTTCCTCTGGTAATTTCCTGTTCATTAAAATAACATATATTGTACACACCAGAAAGTCTCAAAATAAACTAATCATGTACAGACAGTATCTCAGTATAGTGCACACTCCAACATGCACATTTGAGGATGAGCACATACTGATTGGGAATTCTTTGCTGAATGTAGGGTTTATGTGACGTGTTGTGACATACAACTGAGAATTAATTACCATGCATGCAGCAAATAACCTTTAGGGTTAGAGGTTTGTGGACTCCAATAATAAGCACCAGCCTCCTCAAAGAGCACCAGAGTGTAGTTTGGTCTTCAGCTCAACCAGAGTTCAGTATGTTGGAGATATCGAGAAGCTTTTCACTAATGGTTTATTGAGGATTTTCTTTAGTCAGTGTTTAGAGAAGCTTTATTGCTGCCACGGTGATTGATCTTGGGTAGACACTCGAATATTGCTAAATGAGTTAAAGGGATAGTTCACCCAAAAATGAAAATTATGTCATTAATGACTCACCCTCATGTCGTTCCAAACCCGTAAGACCTCTGTTCATCTTCAGAACACAGTATAAGATATTTTAGATTTAGTCCGAGAGCTTTCTGTCCCTCCATTGAGAATGTATGTACGGTATACTGTCCACGTCCAGAAAGGTAATAAAAACATCTTCAAAGTAGTCCATGTGACATCAGAGGGTCCGTTAGAATTTTTTGAAGCATCGAAAATATACATTTTGGTCCAAAAAATATCAAAAACTACGACTTTATTCAGCATTGACTTCTCTCCCAGGTCTGTTGTGAGCGCGTTCACAACACTGCAGTTTAGTGATATCCGGTTCGCGAACGAATCACTCGATGTAACCGGATCTTCTTGAACCAGTTCACCAAATCGAACTGAATCGTTTGAAACGGTTCGCGTCAACAATTAGCATTAATCCACAAATGACTTAAGCTGTTAACTTTTTTAACATGGCTGACACTCCCTCTGAGTTCAAATAAACCAATATCCCGGAGTAATTCATTTACTCAAACAGTACACTGACTTTTTTGAACACGTTTTTGCATTTAACTGCTCTGCTTTTCCATGTTATTGTTTATAAAAACATGCACTACACTGTAAAAACAGGTAGCCTGCAATTTTTACCTTAAATAGCGATTTTTATTTAATTTAACTCAGAAAATGATTTAATTGTTGTTAAATGTATAAATTAATCTAGGGTTATTCAGTGATGTTAAGCAATATTTTTGACTTGAATACAACCAATTAAGTAAAATGTTGCAGTTTTCAGGTTACCATTTTTTTTTTTTCAGCGTAGATGGACGTTTGATTGTTGTGCTCATGTCTCTTGCAGCATTTTGCACAGATCACAATATTTAGCTCAGGAAATCTAAAAAATATGCAAAACAATTTATTCCACTACCCTGCTTTTCACCTTTTTAAACTCAAAAACATGAATGGCACCCTTCTACGTATTGCAATGAGCTTAAATGCATCCTTTAGTGCAAGAATTCATAACATGCATCATGAATTGTTGTGTGTTCAATTGTACAAAGTTTAGAATAAGTAGGTCATGTGTTTGTTATTTACATATTCACTAGAATGCTGCTGGACATTTAGTACAGTCAGGGCAATTTAAGTGATTAGAAAGGGCTAGTCATTTGCTTTTGGCGATAAAGAGTACATAGATTACAATCAATAGTGTTTACACAGGATTTCTGATGATGATAAAGACATAGATCTCCATGGCCTGAATTGGTCTTTATTCTTTTTTCTTAATAGTGGAAGAAACCTTTTACACTAACCACACCTTCTATATAAATGTTATCTATAGTTGTCCTACTCTTTAAATGCTCAGCCTTTGTTTGTGGCACCATGTGCAGGTCGTCATGATCGCCTTCAACTTGGCCTTCTCTTGATTAATGTCTTATCAGACGAAAATCAGTTCCCACCGTACAATATTGCATGACCTTGTAGGTCACTTTTGACAAAAGGCATCTGTCAAGAAAAGCAATGTAAAGGTAAACCATTCCATTATAGTGGAGTAATACTTCATGAGGTGATTTCTGTAATACATTTATTCCAGTAGTGCTTTTGTGGCTATAATCCAATCTGATCCAGTTAATAAAATGGAATGTATTCGTTCAGTTGAATCTAACACTGCAGTGTGAGAGAGCCAACAGGCAATTAACTGAAATATCTCTGTTTAAGGAAGTTTCTCCCTTAAAGAAATAGATTCTTTACTGCCATTATTTATCATATTTTTAAGTATATTTTGTTTGTTTGTTTCTTTCTTTCTAGTTCAGTGCTTCCATTCTGAAAACAGTCTGTGTAGTGTATTGCTTCATCTTTGAAGAACGGCACAGCACCCAGCGCAACCCTTGAGTACAGTGATCACCTGCTTTTGAGACGCGCTGCTGTAATCACACTGAATGATGGTGTCAGTTTTTCTATGGGGACTGAATGTCGAAACCCAGAGTGATTCGCCTCCCACTCAAAACATCACCGACAGACATTGATTAATAACCACTGGTCCGTGAAGAGTCAAAGGACTCGAAAGTGAATCGCTGCCTGATGCATTGTTATATTTTCACAACCACTAGCATAGTGTTTGATGGCTTTCTGAAGAAGCACAGTTATATGTTAATGTTGTTTGTATGATGAGTCAAAATTTAAAATAGCATTGCTAGAACCCCTTTGAACCCAGCAAATCTTTGTTCTTGTAGTACACTGAATGTGTTGTTAAGTCAATATAATTCATTCAACTTACAAATACACATATTACATTTTTGTATTTAATATTAGAGAATATTTAACTCATTAATAACAGATGTACTGTGATTCTGGTATTAGACAGTACCAAGCTACTTTTATTGTATATTATCATACAGTATTTATGCACCAAGGTACTTCAAAGAATACCATGGTTCTACTGCACGTCAAAAAAAAAAAAAAAAAAAAAAAAAAAAAAAAGGAGCTTTTCGGCTTTTTTGTTACTGAATATTTTAATAATGTGAACCATGCGATAATTTCTAAGAAATTCTTTTTATCAGCAGCAAGAGGCCTCATTTTAAATGTAGTTGCATTTTTTGCAATGCCAAATTCATGCTGACTAACACGAGCAGTGTTGTTTGGTTTGATATGTGTAATCCCACGGGAAGTCAATTAATATTTTTGTACTTTGCCAAATAATTAGCCTTTATGTTGCCCTTTGTGAAAAAATTAATCCTTTAAGAAGTAGTTTTTTTCAAACCTGCCTTTTTTCTTATTTTATTGTATTTTTAAAAGAGAACATTTTGTCAGTGTTTGCATGGTGTGCATCTGGGGTGTGTGTGACTGACGTCAAATGACTGTAAACAAAAGATGGAAAGTACAAAAAGACCAGTGTTTAATATCCTCTCGCTGTTCCCCTCATCAGTGCCTTTTCATACTGTTCAATACGTGAGATATGAAAGGAGGGAAGTTGTTTACCGTCTCTCTCTCTCTCTCTCTCTCTCTCTCTCTCACACACACACACACACACACACACACACACACACACACTACATGCATATTTTTCACAAACACTCTTTCCTTCCTTTGAACTCCAAAAGCTCACATCAGAACTACAAAACTGTTGCGTTCACTCGCAGTGTTGCCATAGTCACCAACTGACAGCTGATGCTAACTTGAAAAGATGTGCTACCATTTAGTTAAAGGCTTCTCTATGATTTCTCTGTATTTGGAAATTGTGAATTCCTGCTCACAGTTTTTTTTTTTTTTTTTTTCAGAAGTCAATTATGTTAGCTCCTTTTGTTTCAGAAATGGAAAACAACACTGTAAAAATATAAAAACATCTTAAAATCATGATATTTACTGGAGAAGTAAGATGACATATTAAGATGTACTTAAATTGCTGTTTTTTAAATAATATTTAATGTTTCATAAACAAATATTTCATTTGTTTTTTATCACTAAATTTGTTAGATGCAATGTTAAAATTGTTACATTTATGTTTAAAACAGGAAAAGTTGTCAAATTAATGTATAAGCAAAATAATCAGAAATTCAAGATAAGTTATCTGAAATCTTTAATGAAATCTATTATGCACATTTGATTCTCAAGTAAATAAATCTCATTTTAAGGATGTTTTGATCATTTTAGTGGAAAACAGCACAAAAATACTAAGACATTTTTTGACATTGAAATGAAATCAAAGAAAATCTGATTTTTTACTGTATATGTGTTATGTTGTTGTGATGTTGAAACACTCCTCTTCTGCCAAATGAATCATAGTCGTTGTCTAATTATGAGAAAATTACAGTCACAGTCACTATTTACTCCAAGCTCGAATGACAGCTGTAGTTCATTTTTAGGTAAAATGGATTTGAGACAGGCTTCTAGGTCCAGCATTAGTCTTTTTTTGTACCATTGCAAAGCTCCTTGTGAAATGACGGCTTATATTATGGACAGCAGGCTGAAACCGAGAGATAAGGGCTATTTGGAAGAGCCTTTGACTGACTGTGCAGTTTATAATAGAGCCACTGACCAGGCTGAAAAGAGCAAACAGTATACTAAGCTTCTCACTCCACACACTTTGTATTTTCAGAAAAAAACTTCTAATGATTATATGGGTCTGAAGGATTTGACCAAGATCATTACAAATGATATTATTGCCATAACAATTTGAGGTGAAAAGCTGAATTGGACAACTCAGAATGTCTTAGAAATTGATTTGTCCCCCCCCTTTTTTTTTTTTGCTTTAATGACAGCAGCACAAAAGCTGCACGTACTCTACAAGTTTGTGGGAAACCTGATGATCACATTTTCAAGCCCGATTTTATATAAATATAACTTTTGGACCCCACTGTACTGAGCCAATAGACAATTTCCAGGCATTAAATTTGAAAACTACATGCTCAATTTTCCAAAAGGCTGCCATTTATCCATGTTTATGGATGCTTGATGAGATGGTTCTGCTTAATCCATCTTTCTTCATTTCTTTCTTGAGTCTTGCTCAAGAAAGCATGTATTTGGAGAATATGACAGCACTTATTTCTTTAATGCTTGTCCATTTGATTGCAAAAAGAAAAGACTGGGCTGTTTATACAATGCACCAGGGTTAAGAGGGTCAAGAAAGAAAGAGGAACATTGTAAGTGTATTGACTTTTCTCTTTATTTTTTACTTTCAGATTTCTTTTAATGCATTGTAAGGTAAAATTGTCTGTAATTGTACATTTTCAGTGAAATAGTATGTGAAAATTTGAATGTGAACAAACAAACATGTGAGGCTACATGTATTTCCTTGTCGATTGTTGCACTAATCTTTCCTCTTAAACACCAAATGGTGGCTTAATGCTCACAATCAGTCTAATATCACAGAGATATCATGATATTTATGCTATAAATGCCACCTGTCTCCCTCGCAGTTGCCATCCGGAGGCCATGCTACGAGAGAATGTTTTAATAAGAGCAGATTGAGTCATGGAGGAAGTAAACATTAGCCATCTGGAAGCACGACCCAGCATTCAGTGGTCCCCTCATTTAGTTTGCCGTATCGATTAGTTATCTCTTATCCTGGAAAAGGTGTACATCCGACACACACACAGATAGCAGCAGAAAAATTATTAGCACTGTTAGCAGACACATAAAATCTATCATTAGCAATTAGGATAACATATAACTGAAAGAAGTCAGACTAGAGATTATATAAAGCTGTTTACTGTGAAGCATGTCTGGACAATCTCACAATTAGCCATCATAATCTTCACAGCCCTTATCGCTCACAAAGTGCCGCGGTACTATTGAGCTGCTTGCCTGATATGGCACCATAAACACATAGGACAGGAAACTTCTGACGTAATATTTCTTAAACAAACATGAACTACTGTCACAGTAAATCCAACCTAATGCAGCAAAATTCAAACCACCCAGGTCACAATCTATTGGTTCTGACAGAAAGAATGAGAATGTAAACCATCCGATTTCAAAATATGATTTTTCCAAAGTCGACTGCACAAACAGCAATAACCTTATTCACCTGAGCTTATGTGATTACATATATAGTGTTACAGATCTTTTGGGTTTGTTGCTGTTTTCTGCACTACAGTATGTAGTGGTTATTATGGAAGCTTGTTTCCGCCATGGAATTAAAAAATAAAAAGGTAATGGCAAATTTCTGTCTCACAATTTTGAGGTATCGAGTGAGAATTGCGAAAAATGACATCACAGTTGTGAGATGCAAGATGTTAAAGTTCTTAAACTTGTAACTCTGAAAAGTTCAAATTGTGAAAAGCTATAATGTGGCAATTACCATTTATTTTTTATTCTGCAGCAGAAACACAATTGCGAGCTGTGAAAAAAGTCGGAATTGCAAGATATAAAATGTAAATTCTGAGTTTATATCTCAAAATTTAGATTTTTTTTCTCAGAATTGCTTGCAAAAAAGTATGAATTGTGAGAGAAAGTCGCAAACTATTTTTTTACTTAAACATGTTATTTGAACATTATTTTATTCCATTCTTGCAAAACATCTTACAGACATTTTAAGGGGTTGTACTGTTTGTCCTTTATATTTTCTGAATTTTTTGCAGTGAGTCATTTTATTAGTCTTCTAGTGCTCTTCTTGTGTATGGCTATTTGAGCATATGATGTCTTACATTATAAGATATGTCAGACCAAAACACTGTCTCAGACCAAAACTTTCTGTCTTGTGGCTCTCAGTGAGCTTCAGAAGAGAATATATCTAAATTGATCTCTTCCCTGTGGCTAGTTCATTAAAATACAGTCAAAGTGATTGTTCCGGGTTTGTATATGATGCTGATTTGTCTTGAAAGGCAGGGAACCTGCGGACAGATGAAGACATGGTACAGTGATTAGTATTTTTAGTCACCGTTGCTGGACCCATTTGCTACTAATTAAATCACATAATTATTTACCCAGCTAGCTTATCCCAGGATACTTTTGATTGTAAGTGGCTAATCTAATTAATGCAGTTTCAATCAATAAATGTTTTCAAAAAGGAAATATTTGATCTTAATGTCTTTGAAAGGCTGCAGTTGATTATTTATTAGCAGGTTTAAGCAACAGAAATCATGAGTCTAGCTGCAAACATGAGTCAACTGTATATTCACTGTCAGTTTAATTGCTGTCATTTAAGGCCACAGGCAACTGAACACGCTGAAGGCTCTACCCCTCCATATCCATCTGTAAACATTATTTTAGATGGTTTAAAAACAACTTGCATACAAGTAGGCAACCTTAGCAAGAGCTTTTGACAACTTGCTGGATAATGCGTCATGTGGTGGTGTTAAATTCATGCTGATGTTTATGGCTGTTTACTCAGAAATGCACCTGGCAACTTTATTGACCGGCAAAAAAACAAACAAAAAAACCTTATTATCTCTGAATAGGTTTCTATGGAAGTTTCAGTTTAGAGATAAATATGCTCACAGATCACTAAAGTTGGCGTGAAAATCATCTTTACATAAATGTGGTGAAAGAACAATGGTAATATTATTAGTATTAATGGCTTTTTGTATAATACATTTTTGTAACTAACAGAAAGGGGATCCAAGTGCTACCAAAACAGTACTTACAGTGCCAAGTCTTCATTTATGGTCTGATCACAGTTTGACTTTATCATTTTTTATTCATCAGTCAGCTAGCTTTATCATGCTAATATGTGATCTCCGCCAGTGTTAACCTTTAAGTTTTGCACAGTGTTTTGATTTACAAAAATACTGGTGACTTGCCAAGTAACCCTGTGGGGTTATGCAGCTGCAATGATTATTTCCTTTATTTATAATGTGGGATGTGCTTATCTTAGAGTTTATTTAAAATGCCCAACTTCTCAGTTGTTTGAGACTAAACATGACGTGGATAAGAACTTGAGCTTGGATTTAAGATTTAGTTAATACTTTTAAAAGGTAATCTAAAGTTTTTGAACCTAACTTTATACACTTTTATTTAAAATAATAATAATCGCTTTCAAATAAATACTTATTGAATTGTCATTTCTTGTTGTGCAGTATATATGCTGATGATTTCAGTAAATTATTGCGACATTCTAACCCTTTTAAACCTTTATTCCGATCTTGTCTTATTTGTACTGTGAATGGTCCTCCTTCACATGTCACTTTATCATTTGTGTGCATTCAGGTGAATTTGCCATTGAGCTTTCATTGTTCGCAAGACTTTTTCATCCAGGTCTAGAGTAATAATCTTCCTGTGCATCGTACTAGAGAGGATGACACATTTTAGCAAGAAGGTCCTAAACCCCCCGTGATTCAGCCACTTGATCCTGCTTAATGCCATTGGCACTTCCACTGAAATTTGGAGATTAAGACTCTTCTGATGACAAAGAACAGATGATGTAAACAAAAGCCTCTGCCAAAACAAGCTTCAATACATCTTAGTTTCTGGAAGTGTTGGGCATGTTTTGTCAAAGCTTTGTTTAAATGGCATCCATTGAGGATTGATTGTTTTTCCAGAACCGAAACACTATCAGCAATATCTCTGAAGTTTTTTTTTTATAGATTTTGTTTTATATAAGAGAATATTGTTTATTGACAGTTTGTGCACTGTATAAGCCATTAATGGTGACATTAGAAAGCTTAATTGCATTTCAAAAGCTTCAGACATTCACTTGTGTGAAATTCCACAAACAGCTTTCACATTTTACCCCTTTTTCTCTCTCTTCCTCCACCTCTTATTCTCACCACATTTGATTTTTGTTTCTCTCTCTCTTTCCCCCCTTTTATTAACAAATCTTTGGGTAATAAAAAATAAGATGGAACATAGATGTCAGGAATAACATGAATTTCAGGCAGACATTTATGGCAAGCAGATCTGGCTGAATGCCTGTGGCAGGAAATGCAGCTGATTTTTTTCTGTTTAAATTTGTTTTCTTTCTCTCTGTGCTTTGTTTATAACCTTTGAGTTATTCTCAAATGAGTCCAAATGAGTATAATTACCTATTGTTCTCAGTATTCTCTAGATGAACATATTATTGGTGTTAGAAAAGCAACAACAATATAATGTGATATTGTGTCCCACACACAACATAATGCACTAGAACACAAAAAGCCCAAAATAAGAGTGAAAAACAAAAAAAGGTTATTTATAGAGCAATCAGTTCCACATTGCATAATAATGTGATAATATGTAAAATTCTTAAGCAATAAGCTTTTTACTATAATGTTATCATAGTCATAGCTAATTATATAGTAAAGTATCATGGTCTTGGACTGCATGATTGGACTGCTGCATTGACCAATCAGCATCCAGGACCATGTCATCCATTTATTAAAAAGCTTTCAAAAATTAGCACAAAATTATATTGCACTTCTGAATTATGGCCTTGTCCTTAAACAGATAGTTCACCCAAAAATGAAAATTGCCATCATTTAATCACAATCATGTCATTCCAATCCTGACTTATGTTCTTCTGTAGAACTCAAAAGAACATATTTTTTTTAAAAACGTTGGTGTACCGAACAGTTTTAGTTCCCATTGGCTTCCACTGTATTTTTTTTTTCCATACAATGGAAGTCAATGGGAATTGACCTATTTTCAAATTATTTAAAATATATTCTTTTGTTTTTCCACAGAGTATATTACAGGATTTTTTTTTTCTTTTCTTTTTGGTTGGACTATCCCTTTAAGGGTGCCAACAGATTTCACCTTGAGTTAATTTACATTCACCTAGCAGGGTTTTAGCCTAAAGACACAGTTTGTTTTCTTTGGTACATTGTTGTTGTTTTTTAGGATGTTGAAAGTTTACTCAACATATCAAGTTTCAACTCCAGACAGATGAATGCGTATGGGTTTGCTATCTGTCAGGAAACACAGTCGGACTACAAAAACAAAACAAGATTACCTGACAAAACACACAATTTGGCTGTTAGTAGGAGTGGGATTTAGAGGGCAGACGAGACCTTGTTAGAACAAAGAACCAAAGTACAAGCCAAATTTGCAGTTCTGCTTTTGGCTACTCTTGCAAACACAAATGGGTGTGTACAGCGACCATTACAAGTGTCTAAACACAACCTGTGCACTTTATGTTTGGTAAATGGAGTGCCTAAAAGTCATTAAGGTGTTTGGATAGGACACACATGGACCAGGGTGGCATTAGTCCAATTAGTTGGTCCACCCAAAGTTGTCTTAGAAACTTAAGACACCATTAAGGGTGAGTAAATGATGACTGAACTTTCATTTTTGGTTGAAGTATTAAAGATACTGACACATAACCTTAATGCAACCTCTCTCTTTTGCACACGTTGACACACATATGCAATTAAGCTGAAGTCACGGTGCCTCACCATGTCATCAAAGCAGTGCAAAATAAATGGATGAATAAAGGGTTAAACCAGGTGTAAACCTCTGAGACATTGCAGGGAATTGTTTTTTTGTTTGTGATTCGTTCCAGTCTTTCCTCTGTAGCCATCTGCTAAAGTCAGTAACTGTGTAGTCCCTGGAGCCATGTTTATTCAAAGCCTGTATTTTGCATCTCGTAAGACATTTTGTTTTCTGCACACAGCTTTGAGATGATGAAGCTTGAGGGTTCAGGTAAATGTGCAATCGTTCCCTTTTAATTGTTTAAAATATTTCAATATATATTTTAATTGCATTACCTAAAATTAGGCAACAGTCCTTCAGTTTCTTTACTTTTTACTCTCTTATGCAAATTTATAAAAAAAAAATTATGTTTTTTATATATTTAAAATGAAATTTCCTTAAATTGAGCAACAATGCTACATGTTTCCTTTTTGCTCTTTTATGCACATTTGTTCCATTTTTAAATTTAATTCAATTCTTTATTATATTTAAAATGAAAATACCTAAACTTGTCGGCACCGATAGCCTCGTGAGCAGCGTGTTGACATGTCGGCTCGCAGACCTTTCCTGATTCGTCCCCCATCTCTCTCTCCAACTTCACTTCCTGTCTATTACTGTCTTATCAAATAAAAGGCACAAACGCCAAAAAAGGCTGCCCTTAATTTTTTTGCTCTTTTTCTTTCTTATGCATATGCTCCTTTTCATTCATTTAATATCATTATTTTGTAACATTTCTTAATGAAAATACCTAAAATTAAACAGCAGCCTTTTTTGTTCTCTTTCTTTTGTAATGTGCATTATTTGCCAAGATTGTTGCTTTGTTTTTTACACACATATGAGACTTGATAATGCACTTGTTCTATTAATTTTTGGTTAATTGTATTATTTTAGTAATATTTAAAATTATTATATATTCTAAATAATTATAATAATTTGTATTATTTTTTATTATTATTAATATATATATATATATATATATATATATATATATATATATATATATATATATATATATATATATATATATATATATATATATATATATATATATATAATTATGAATAATTTTATTATAATACTACATAAAATAAAGCAACACCCCTATACTATTTTGATGTTTTTCCCCCTCTTCTTTCTCTGACTCTTTTCCTGTTTTCGTGAGAGTTCTTTGAGATCTGAATCTGTATTTTCTTAACTGCCATAATTATGTTTTCTTGTTTATATGAGTGCATATGAGGCTAAAGTAAATGTGCACTTGTTCCATTTTTAATTATTTAGTTTACCTTGTTAAATATTTCTTTAATTATTTATGCTCTCTCAGATACATACTTGTTAAAAATATTGCGATTTCACGGCCACTTGTAAATGCATTTAATTCTGAGTTGAGTGGCAGTATAAGAACAGGCCTGCTGGTCCAGTGCTGTCGTCTCTCGCAGCTGTGTCCTGATGCATGCACTTCACTGAGAGGCTGATCAGCAGTCCACCTCTGCTCCTTTTCCATTCCATTAACATTTAATGCTGTCATCCCCGTCCTCTGATAAGCACATCTCCCCCACACCGAGTTGATGAAGGCCACTCACCCACCACACTCACTGATACTCTTTTATTTGATCATATGAATGCACTATTAAAAGATGGAGAGGGAGAATGGGTTTGGAGGTGAAATTAAAATGGATTAAGTTTAATGAGTTCTCATGATCTTTATGCAACCGTGCAAGTAACACATGGATCTACACATTTTTTTTTTCCCAATAAAATGATGTGATTAGATAATTACAGTGCCGGACCCATGGCAACATGCTCACCATATTATATGTATTTTTCTTTTCTTTTTTATGCTATCTTTATCTTCTTTCATCAGTGAGGTGAGGTCAGAATCTGTCGTTGCAACTGCTGTGGTTATTACGATGGCGATGGGTAGCCTCGCTCAAATCTCCGCTAGACTGATTTATGTGGTGGTGGTAACAGCATCCATGGTTTCAGAGGTTGATTTGGCATTGTGCTAGTTCTCTACTGGGAGGTCAAAATGGTTCTGTTTAGAGCAGGAGTGAATGCTACAGAGAATCTAAATCTCGCCAAAAGTCTTTTGTGATTCAGCCTCTCCCACAATGGAGCATTGTGGCGTTTATTATCCTTTATTAGTGGCGAAGTGTGTTGTTTTATTACATTTTAAAAGAAATAGTTCCCTGAAAAATAAAAATTATTTTGTTGCAAACCCGCATGAAATTCTTTCTTCTGTGGAAAACAAAAGATGCATTTTTGAAGAGTTTCATGGCTTGAATGAGTACTAGGGTCAAGTGAATCAGTACTTGGGTCAAGCCCCAGAAAGCACCATAAAAACATTGTACAAATGGTCAGCATGACTCTTTTACTATATTAAAAAGTCTACATCGGGTGCCTCACAACTTGTGTGAAGAACAGAATAATTAGTGCCTAAAATGAAGTTACTGTTCTCACCTCCGCTCTAACTCTTTTCACTTTGATTTTAAGAGAATTAGAAAATGTATTATGTGTGGATGAAGCAGATCTTTCATAAAAAATACCCTGAATGGTTAATTCATTCATTGAATGGAAACTCACCTGCAGGGGAATTTAAGTGAATAACAACTTCAATTTCAGTCTGTTGATCACGCAAAGCTATTATACTGTATGGCTTCAGAAGACATGGAATATAGAGCAAGTCAAATGGATTAATTTTATAATAGCTTTTAATGCTTTTGCACTTTTTTAAGTGTCCATTCATTATAATTGCATGGACAAGAATGACCAGTATGTTATTCAAAACATAAACAGACATGTTTGGAACAACATGGGTGAGTAAATTATTTAATGTAACTTAATATGCACAGTGCTCGGAAGGTTTCTTTGGAAATGTAATAGGTTAGAGATTCTCCTAAATTAACCTATTTAAAATGTAATAAGTAGTGTAACTATCAATTATTAAATACTAAATACATTCGGTAACACTTTATTTTTAAGGTTTCCTTGTTACACATTACATGTATTTACTATTATAATAACAATTAATTCTGCATGATTTTATGCAAGTAACCCTAAGCCAAACCCTAATCCCAACCCACAACATAATAAGTACATGTAGTTAATTAATATTACTCAGTACTTACATGTATAATTACACTGTAACAAGGACACCAAATTAAGTGTAACCATAAATTCACTAAATGTAACATTTGATTACTTTTTGATAACTTTTCAAAATTTCTAATGAATGTTGTCAACTGTTCATAATTTTGAAACATTTAAAGCAGGCAGGTTTACAGCAGTACTCAACAGTGAATACTGTTAGACTTTCAAAATCCTTCTTCACTAGAATTCACTTATAATAATTTCATTTTTGAATAATGATTATAATTTTTCAGACTTTAGCACCTTTTTTTACTTTGAGATCTCTGATTTTAAATACAGATTTAAAATCATAAGATATAGTTTAATAGGGTTTCACTTTATTTTGATGGTCCCTTTAACACATTCTGTTGACTATAAGTAATATTGCACCTACATATATACTATCTTTTTTTAGAGCGTTAGAAGAGTATTAGTAGACTAGTATAGGGTTACAATAAGTTGACATGTACTTGCAAAGTTACTTATAGTCTGTAGAATGTCTTTTGGGACACCATCACAATGAAGAGTTAGCAGATATTATGCAGACAGTCAAATAATACTCCAATGAGAGTTAGTTGACATGTAGGTGCAAAGTTATTTAAAATCAAAATAAAGTGTTACCTTTAATAGTTAATGAAAATTTTTAAATTTAATCCTTGCATAGCTATGACAGATAACACTGGCATCTAGCAATGCCTTGGAAAAAACTGTTAATCTTAAAAAATAAACCATATACATAAACCCAAGCATGTGTCTTATTCTGTGTCCTACTGAAACATCAGTGCCTCATATTTTAAAGCAGTCAATGTAATTTGGGAAATAAGTCAATCATATCTGTATGTGTGTGAATATATTCAGATATATTCCGATGTAACCCCCTTTAGTAATTGTTAACATTTTCAGAAGTAACTGTAATTTAAGTACACATTTTTTTTTCTCAGTAACTGTACAGTTAAATTTATTTTGTAATTAAATTATGTAATTCTGATACATGTAACTAGTTACTCCCCAACACTGAATATGCATAGCAATATGTCAGCTAATTCTAGATAGGTTTCCAGTCATCTGTCTGGCCAGTAGCGAATTGGGGAGAAACCAGTTTGAAAACAGTCATTATTCTTGCTGTTCTTTAGGGCGATACTAGTGGCACAGAAATGATACACTTTGGCTGTAAATTGATGGCTACTGTATTTGTCCTGGCGACACTGTGGGTGCTATGGTGTCATAAATGTGCCGGTGTTTGTTTGGAGATCTGATCATTCCCAGCAATGTGATTTATGAATTCTAGTAGATGAACTGCACTTTGAGATTTTCATGTCATTTTACTACGAAGGAGAGGTGTGATTGGACTATTGGCTGACCACTTTACCACTTTAACGTGACCTTTAACCATTTTGGATCATCACAAAATAGGCACTCTCATCAGTATGAGCAAACAATGTCCGTGTAGTTGGATTATTTCCGGGAATATATCCAATGTTTTAGGTTATTTTGCTCTACTGTCTGTTAGACAGTGTGCATATAAGACTCTCTGGAAACTGGCAATGTTTTTGATGATTAAAAAATAAATAAATAAAACAAACAAATACACAAAAAACCTTCTTGCATTGTGGGTGTATGCTGCTTTCTTTTCCTTTTTTCTCTTATTTTAGCAGTACAGCTTTGATGAGTCCTTTTGTGTGCGCTCTGTGTGTTAGGCAGGCTGTGTGAGGAGAATGTGTGCTCTCCTCCCAGCGGTGTGACTCGAGCATCCATTAACCATTCTTAATCACAATAAGAGCTTCCAAATATTCTGAACATCGTTGGGAGGATGAAAGGAACCTGCTGGGCTATTATTGCCAATGTTTTGAAGATGCACCGCCCTCAAGGGAGAACATTTGCAGGTTTGTCTAACCTGCATTGAAGGAAAATGATGGAAGTTGTAGAAAACTGTACTGATTTGTACATTTTTGTATATACACTTATAGTCAGGCTTCTGTTCTACTACCCAGGAAGTGAGGACTGACATGCAGGGTCTTTTCATTTGCTTTTTCAAAAATGTTCCTTTCACTTACGTCAAAACTTCACAGCACTTTAAAAACACTTCCATGTTCCCACTGAGATGAAGCCCAATTCATTTACAAGGTCTTACAGGAAGTGCTACCTCAAAACAATAGTGTCAATATGATTTTTTTTTTTTCTTTTTTCTTTTTTTTTTTTAGTATTCTTGTGGGATAATTAGGGATAATTTAAGCCAGAACGACCTGAATGGCATTCCAGCATATAAATTAGGGAAGGGATTTAAATAGTTCACACAAAAATGCAAATTCTGCCATCATCTTATCCTCATGTCATTGAAATTACTTACATTAAATAATGTCATTGCATATTGATTTGAATATAAGCATTACATTGCCTTATCAGAATCAGTTTTTCTTGGCTTATGAAAAGTTGGTGGGTGGTGAAGTCTTTTGGTTTTTGAGGGGATGACAACTCCAGAATCAGTGCCAGATTCAAAATCAAAAACCAAAATGTTGGATAAATAAATGCTCCTGAACTTTTCATAAATGTTAAGGTATATAAAACAAAGCAAATTCAAAAAGTATGTGCTGCAATGTTAAGATGTCTCGAATTTCATGTTGCCAGATTTTCAAATAAAGCCCCTTCACTGAATCCCAAATATAGGGAACAGTTTAATGCAGTATGGTCATGTGATTAAAGGACAAGGGAACTTAAACTAATGCAACATTCAGTTCATCACAACAGCTAATTGGGACATTCCCATCATTTACAAACTTGATTTCAAAATGATCTTTTGGGTATCATATTAATTAGATTAATTACAAATATTTATCAACTTTAACACCATATTTTAAATATCTGCAGTCTGGATTTTCTCATTGAATGCAGCTGTATAAGTAGAAGCAATTAAGTCACAACTCCAATTTACATTTTTACCTCAGATATGCTCCTAACACATGCTTTAAAAAAGTTTAAGCATTAGAATTTGCTCATTATATCTGAAGTCAGACTTTAGACACCTCTGGGATTTAGCTGAGCGTGTTCAGATCCCACAGGTTCATTACAGTGTGGACCTTCTGACAGTTCAGATGTCAGAGAGGAATTCTTTTGGGACTTGAGAACTGGAAGTCAAGAGAGGTGTGTATATTTATAAACATTTGAGTGTGTGTTTGTCTGTGTGTGGAAATAAAGTTACTGGTTCGTGACAGTCTGAATGCCAATGATATGATATTTCATTGGAAAACCTGCATCTTGTTCACTAATCACCCACCATCCAGTTCAAGCAAGAGTTAAATGCTCTGAAATAGTTTCATGACAGAACTATACAGTGATTATTTAAATGAAGTAATTGTCATGCCTCCCAGCGCAAACACAACTCCTTTCTATGTAAATTAGGCTTATTATAGATAATTCACAAAACTCAGCAGTATTTGCCTGGTACAATTAACGTCACGCTATTACCACACAGGGAAAGCAAGTGGGTTTTGTACATTTAAATGCTTGTGTACATTTTCATCATCAAATGATTATTCAAATCATTCACAGACAAGTGCATTTTGGCATGTATTTATTTGAATTGTATTCTTTTTATGTAATTAGCTTGTATTCATTTGTTTTACTTTGATTATGTATAACATTGTTGTGTTTAAGGTGGCTGCTAAGTTTGACATTTGTATAAAAAGATTAAAATATTCTATATATTCTATATATTCTATATATTCTATATCTATCTATATATAAACACACAGGAAGCTTGTGCAAATTAATGGTGCTATTAGTGGTTGCCATTTATTCTTAGTAAATTCTACTAACTTAATCATTTACAAAGTTAAAGGACTTATTCACCCAGCAATTTTAGATATGGAAAATGTACTCGCGTTCAGGCCATCCAAGATGTAGTTGAGTTTGTTTCTTCATTGGAACAGATTTGGGGAAATTTAGAATTAAATCACTTGTTCACCAGTGGAACCTCTGCAGTTAATGGGTGCCGTCAGAATGAGTGTCCAAACAGCTGATAGTTTGCTTGGCAAACTATTCCTTTAAAGGAATTTATGGAAAATACTCTTTAAAATGTCAGCAGTAGTATTAGAGACCACAGACTTTGAAGAGCAAAGGGATTATTGGATATGTTTTATGTCAGTGGTTCTCAACTCCAGGCCTTGGGACCCGCTGCTCTGCACGTTTCTGAATCTGACACACTCAGTTCAGTTCATGGATCTCTCTCCTAATGAGCTGATGATCTGAATCAGGTGCGATAAATAAGGGAGACAAACAAAATGTGCAGAGCAGTGGGTCCCGAGGACTGGAGTTGAGAACCACTGTTTTATGTTTCATAGTTAGTATCTATCCTTGGGGTTCTGAGGATACATTCAGCTGTGAAAACAGATAGCAGGCAAGCATCTCGAAGCAGCAGAGAATGTGTTTGTGGTCCCCAGTCCTTCACAGAGCATAAAGATAAAGCAGGACAGACAACCTGCCTGGTAGCCGTTTACACACGGATACACCCTGCCGTAAATCAATCATGCTGATTAAAAGAACAGGCTACTGTTTCCCTGCAGTCAACTCCAATCCGTACAGGATTTTGACCTTCTAAACATCCCTGTATGGGTAGCAAATATTTATCTTGATTCCATTTGCTCCAATTAAGAGGCAGAGATCTTTTTTGATAGTGACGATCCTCCTTTCCTTCCTCTTTATAAATGCTGCAAGCGAAAGGAAGCACATTCTAAACGTTGCATGTAATGAATTTCCATGTCAATGTGACAGAGCATCAGTAGAGTTAAATGCCATATCGTTACCATCATTTTATTTTTTATAGACCCAGAGAATCCTAAAGCTAATAATATTGTTGCTAGTCTGTAAATAATATTCATGTAACGATTAATTGGAAGGGAAAGAAGAATCAGTATCTCCTTCGAAGGGACTTAATATGGTCTCTGCACTTCATCTCATATATTGAAATGACTGACATCCCATAATTCCATCTCGATAAATCTCGATGATCTATAAATCTCTCAGCACTGCTGAATCCGGTCCGTCTGTGCAGTGTCACTGTAAATTAACAGCTCTGATTGCAGGGGCCTAACAGACTATCACATATCATGCAGTTATCCGGCTCAGCAATGATAATGCAGATGGACAGGAAGAGCTGTTTGGAGCTCCGCTGACAAAGTGAGCAATTTTTGGATCTATTATAGCAACATGCGGTATGTAGAATGCCATCTGACCTGAAGTCTGATTTTAATTTTACCCCGACATTGAGCTAGTGAGCAGGATCAGGCAAAGCCAGAAGCAGTAACTACTGCTGCATCGTTATTAAATGTCTAATGAGACTTCAACGCGAAGCAAGTAAGCATGTTTTCGCATCCGTGGAGATGTCATAATTATCATCATCAGGCCTGTTATTTACTTAGCAAGCTAAGTCGAGTTCATTTGCATTCACAAATGAGCAGTCTAGCCAGTTGGGACATTCGCTAAAATTTCTCTAATTATTTAATCGACTTCAGCTGTGCTGATTTAAGCCAATAAGTCCAAGGCAAAGTCAGTCATAGGTAGTCACATGCAAACATAAAAGGGTTTAACATTTTAGATGTATTTTAATGTCTTTCCAACACTTTCCAACAAACCTGATCTGATACCAACATCAAACTACGCTTTAAGTGCAAAATACAACCTTAACCTTACCTATTCCAAAACTTAGCCTTAAGTTCAAATGTGATCTTTTAAAAAACAGGACGTTTTTTTCCTCGAGAAGCCAATTTAGACTCTCTCAAGAATCTGTTTGTATTGGGGTTGAAATGAAAACGATGCTCATATCTGTCCAGTCTGGCGTGAGTCAAAGATGATTGTGTCTTTTCATCTCCTCATGAAGAGGTGCATGAGTCACAGTGGCATATTAGTGTTTCCTTGGCAATGCAATATCTTTATTAGAACAGGAAGGAACAGGAAACATGGTTATTGGTCTCATATCACCTTCATGTTCTTACCCTGGGCAACCATAGGAACTCACAGACCTTGAAAACTAATTTCTTGGAAACTACATTATCAAAAAAAGTCCTCTGTCTAGAGGAACAAATGTCAATGTACGGGGAAAAACATCTTGAGTGTTTTGCAATCTCTTCTTGACATTAGTGTTGGATACCAGGACTGTTGATCATGTTCAAAAACATGAACCGTACATTTTACAGAAATATTGTAATTTGTATATCACAATTAAATCTTTTCTTAGCCAGCTTCTTAAGACTTATGTATAAGCTATTTTCTGATGGTTGTGCATAAATAGACAGTTATGGAACAGGAGGAGTCTTGTTGTTGGAATATAGTGTGCAATAAAAGGGAACGATCTATAGGTCATCTGTCAGTCAGCCATGAAGCAAACAGACAAAATTTGATGCCAGGGAAAGTGTTGTGTAGGCACAGACTTATCCTGACATGTGGAGCTGTGAAACTGCTAAAAAATGTTTTGTTGGGTACACCGCCAAAATAAATTGGCTAAATAAGTATTCTTAATCAGTTTATTTTAATATCTAAAATCATTACTAACACATTACCAAATATTTTTTCCTTTAGAATTAACCCAACTAAATTTAAACTGATGCTTAAAAATAAATAAAAATAAAAGTTACTGTAAATTCTTTGGAATCTGAATTCTACATATTATGCCGGTTTTTTAATGCTCTAAAGTTATGAACAAACGTTTTTCCAATGTCATTAACAGAGCATTTGTTAAGAGTTTTCTGGTCTTTAATAATGTTTTCAAAACATTAGTAAGTAAACATTATACATAATTCTAAAACATTTTAGTTGGAAGTTCATTAAATGTTTTAAAAATGTTACTAGTAGTAGAACGTTTAGAGAACATTCAAAAGTAACATTGCCATAATAAAAATACTAAATGATAAAAATGGAACATCCCCTTAGCATTCTCATGTAATGTTTTCAAAACATTTAAAAGACTGAATGTTTTGAACATTCACACAACCTTCGGAAATAACGTTTTCATAGCTTAATGGTAACATATACATATTTCTGTTAGCCTGAAGGCTGTTTTAAAGACTTTTTGCAGTGTTCATTAGTTTGTTTACAGGATCTGAATGTTTTTGTGAATAATACATGCATGAAGTGAGTGAATTATGCCACCAGCACAGTTCTGTGATTTAGAGAGAAACTTTATCCCACACTAGGGAAATTTCTATTTTAGTGTCTCGCTTTCCTTGAAATTCCCCCATAGACGACTTTCAGCTTATTTTCAGTGGTTCATTTATCACAAGCACTTTGATTAAACCATTTTTTCATTAATAACAAGCTTTATTTCTTCCCCTGGCACAGTGTGGCATTTTAGACCACATGCTATCTCATGCACAACAGCATCTGAACCATAATTCCACATGATCCATTCATATGTGAGTCACATCCACGGTTGTTAGTGAGAGATTTGAGCTGCATGGATATAATGTGACGGTAGGTTAATGGAGATGGAGGACTACTTGACATTTGAAGTCTCTGTCATTTTAACACACACCTTTACCTGAGCAATTGCCAGTTCCTTAATTACCAGTAGTAATTGCCTTCTTACCACATGCAACCACAAAATCACTATATGAGGGAAAATGAATAGGATTATACATACTCTGAAAAAAACTAGATGATTGCAGGTGTGTACAAAGGCTATACAGTATGTCTGTCATGTGACAAATGAACAAGAAGACAACTTTCTATTTCTAATAATCAGTCTTTGACTAAATTATAGTAATTTCCTAATTCGGGATATGATCAGTGATTGCAGATATGGGCATGCTCAGGGAATTGGGCTATTGAAAATATAATACTTTAAAGCAACTCTGCTCAAATTGCAGAACGATAAATGGTTCAAGTCAATGAAATCATCCAATCTACCAATCACTAGATCAAAAACATATTGAAACAAAATTATAGCAGTATTAACTGTTGTGTTTCTGAATGAATAAGTGTTGACGAACAAACTGGTTCAGTGATTTTTTTTTTTTTTTGACTTACTCATTTATATTTATATTGAACAAATTGTTTGTGCTTCAACAGAAAATTCCTGAATGATTCAGTTTTGTTGAACAAAAGATTTCAGTGGATGATATTTTGACTCACTCATTAAGAGTCACTTGTTTCATTCCTGAACAAAACGTTTTTGTGTTCGTTCAAAAACAAAGTGTTTTTGAGCAAAGTGGTTGAGTGAATGATTCAGTGATTCACTTGGGAAATCTTTGAAGCCACTTTGGTAATTTCTTAATGGATTGGTTCAATGAATGAATTAAAGGAGTCACTGATATAGAGACATTTGTTTTATTCCCTAAATAAATTTGTTTTTAAATGAATTTTTTGAGTGAATGATTCAATAATTCCATCATAAAAACAGTGACTACTTCTGAAATCGCATACCCTTTCTTATTTTAAATAAGTAATTACATAAAAACCAAATTAAAATGTATGTTCTATATAGTATGCATGTAAATTTAAATCCGGACATAGTACATTTGTCATGTTGTCATTGTCATGTGAACTACCAGTGTTAGTTCCACTGTTAGTTTCACTGCCATTCACAAATCCTCTATTACTATATTGTGCAAATTGTCCATATACATATATATATATATATAGAGAGAGAGAGAGAGAGAGAGAGAGAGAGAGAGAGAGAGAGAGAGAGAGAGGATGTTCCTTATATTTTCATTTTGTAATCTTAATCTATGAAATTGTATTCTGTTCTTTCATTTAAACCAAGTAGGTTAAACCATCCAATGGCAAAAACTCAAATTCTAAAGCCAATTTTTGCTTGCATTTGACACTTGCCTGAGTGTTCATGAGTGTTAATTTTGAACTCTGCATGCAGCAACACTCTGACATATTTATTTTCATTTTTACTGACTTCAAAGGTGAATTATAGACCTCCACAGTTAGTGCTTCTTTTGTAAAAGCCAGACAGAAGAATTTCACTCTTTGACGTGACCTGTCAAGTAGCCATTAGCTGACCTTTTGATAAATGATCTCATCAGTATGCAGATGAATGACCTCCAAGCAACTGAATCAAAGCTTGAGGCGACCGGGTCAACATAAAGCCACTCACCTCTCCTAAAAGCATCTGAAGAGGTCAAAATTCAACACATTTAGACTTCTTCTGTACAGGGGGCTTTTAAAGTAGTCTGTGAAATAGTAGACACTAAGGTTGTGCAAACTAAGATCAGTAAGGCTATGACGCACCAAAACCCGGTAAGCAAGAACAAGAGACAGTGGGAGATCTAGCATTCAGCATGACAAAGAAAATTGATACTAGAAAAAAATACAAGACCAAAAATGGAAAATGAGATTCCAGTGGGGGTCCAGTCATGTGTAAGTGAATATAATTCACACAAATGGATTAGATAATTACTTCTGAAATAGTACACACTGATGAAATATGAAATGTATTTCAGTTATGTGGAATAGCTTTATATGATAGGCGTAATGTGATCAAATGCTTCATATCAGAAACATAATGTGATCAAATATGAGGTGTAAATTAATGCTTCAAAGCAGTCAAGGCTTATTCATCTCTATCTGCATCAAGAGCTTTTGGAGGGGCGTTTCATACTAGCACTGCAGTTAAAATCTGATTGCTCATAATTTTTAATTATTATTTCTGTCACTTAAAATGGTATATTCAGTGGCATATTTCTAACTAACACCATGACCACCAAAATGCTTCAGTTTGAAGGAAATTATATAACAATATAGTTTTCACACATTTCAGAGGCATAGTTAAAATGTCATATGGAAATTGTGATTAAAAGTTAATAACTATAATGCACCATGCACACTCTATCAATGTTAGGATTGGACTATCTTTGTTGTGTTTCTCCCCTTATTTGGTCGTTTCTGTTCCTGTCCTCATTGTCTCTTAATTAGTCATTTTGTTCACCTGATTTCCTCCCAATTGCCATTTTAAGTCATGTATTTAGGTCCAGTCTGTGCATTCCTCCTTTGTTGGGTCTACCAGTTGTGTACGTGTGTCTTCCTTCCCTTCCAAGTGTAGATTTACCCTGTGTGTTGGATTTAATAAGTGACAGTTTCGTTTATCACGACCGACGATACTAGCCTCTGATACCCAGACTCCACCTAGGGCCGTTGACCCAGTGGCTACACAATGGCTCCTAGCTCTCTCCTCTCCGCCATGGCCCATCATTCCACTGGCTGCACTGGGCTCCCTCGTCCCTCCAGTCTGTGCGTTCCTCCTTTGTTGGGTCTACCAGTTGTGTACATGTGTCTTCCTTCCCTTCCAAGTGTGGATTTACCCTGTGTGTTGTATTTAATAAATGACAGTTTTGTTTATCCACGGCTACTTCGTTCCTTCCAGCAGCATATTGTGACAATCAATATCAATCTCAGTCTAAGGGGTCCATTTATTGAACAAAAGATGAACATCTCAAGGATGCTGTTTAACCATTAAATTAAAAATGCATAAAATATCAATCTTGTTTGACAAAAGTCTATAATTGCATTTCATTTATGTATCAGTATTCATTGTTGACAATTCATAGTCACTGAAGGATAAATAGTACAAGGAACACTTAAGCAATATTGACATTGTAGAAATTTGCTTTGACTTCAGGTCAGATCCTTACTGAAAAAAATAAATAAATAAAGTGGGTTTTGTAGATTTTTCAGCTGGTTGAGTTTGGGAGACCATCTTAAACCATATATAAAACCAGCATTTTATTATTTATTGATTGACTGATTGATTAATTAATTTATTGTCTGTTATATGATTCATGGGCTAACTCAGCCATTGGTGTTTAAAGTGGAAATCTCTTTGACTGACCAGAAGCAGATTGAGGAGTGTTTGAGACCTGTTTGAAAATGTGTTTTCATTGTTTTTGCCAGTCTGTTTTGTATTTGCATTGCCAAGAATCATGTAAGCATCACAGTGGGCCAAATCCTTCTTTTTTTCTTTTTCTTTTTTTTTTTTTTTTGACAGAAGATAGGAATTAAAACTCACTTGTCCATGAGTGTTTGTCACCTGAGCCCCCTCTTTAGTAGAGCATTTGCTCTGCAAAACCTTTTTCATAAGGCACCTGTGGCTTTTTGTCAAAGTCTTCTGTCGTTTTGTTTTCATTTATTTTTATTTTATGTACATACAGTATGCATGGAAGAATGGGTTGTGACAAATGTTTAAGACAAACAAAAGCTTTTTGGGTCAAGGCATCTGTTTCAGTATTTTTATTTTTATTTTTATTTTTTTGTGCATATATGTATGAAATAATGTGTTGTGGAAAACATTTTAAATGTGGAATTGCTTCTGAATAGAGTCTTTCAGTCTGAAATAATCAGTTTTACAGATAATGCTAGGGAAAAAAGTTAATGTCACTATGATTTATTTTTAAAATGGATAATCCCATTTTGTTTGATATAGCCAGAGGTGATTAATGTCAGGGCTTATTCCAAAATAAAATTTACAGCAATGCTATGATTTAGCAAAATGTTATTTGATTAATCTCTAATATATGGCTTTTTGTTGCAGATTAGTCAAAGATAATCAAGATTTTTTTCGGATTTGTCCATCCATGGTCCAGCTTTTAGCACCTGAATGGACCTATCAATGCCCTTTCGACTGAGTCCTTTTCCTCCGCTGAGTTTATTCCACAGCTGTCCACAAGAAACCCATCAAGTCTGAGCTTTAACGGATAGACATAATTGTTGCCTAGCAACACTGGTTTGAGATTTGTGAATGCCAATGAGGCTTTACTGTTCATTCATTGCAACATGGGAATGATAGAGGTTAACCATTAATTTTAGGCACAGTTTAGGCAGAAACATCTGCTCAATCTCCCATCCTACAGTATATCATAAGCACACTAGGTGTAGAGTTGCCTGACACGCTGTGACGAATTCTGAGATAATCCACAGAGAACATTCCCTGCTTGATTTCCCATCCATAATGACAGCAGTTTGATTTAAAAACAATTACTGAGGCATTTTATATGCTAAAGCTAATTTTTAATTGATTCAATAAGTAGTGCCTGGGATTAAACCAAGATGTATATGGTTTGAGCACTTCTGGGATGTAAACACCTGGACTGTTCCCAGGGTCTGTTTTTTGATCATGTGATAACTGACTTGTTGTGACATTGTTTATTACTGAATTTACTACTATATGCCCTGAAAACAGTACAGCTACTATAAAATGACACACAATTTCCTTGAAGTGCAAAGGACAGAATTTCCATTGATGTCAGGTTTACGTATTTATTTTTACAGGTTATGGTTAAAACAGCCTCACAGGTCAATAGTCACATATGTGTCTCTTTTCACAGCAACACCTTAGAATCAGAGGTATGTATAGCATTTATTCATACTGCATTAAGTGGATACCTTAGGTCTGAATGGCATGTTCTTACTTAGCTAGCAAAAGCCAATCAGAGGAAACTAGCCAATGACAACTTCAGAAACCCATTATTATACGGTCTGGACTTGATATCAGGGCAGTGATTGCAACGCCATTTAAGGTCTTTTGCATTAGCACGTAACATTGCATGAGGTCATTGCTATAAACTACTCTTTAGATATTCTTAGAATGTCCTTTAAAAATATTGTTAATGTGATATATTTAAGGAATATTGATACTTGAACCTTAAATAGCCCTGAAGTACCAAAATGTACTATATATTAGTATTGTTTATTATTTCTTATGACAATGAGATAAGTTAAGAAATACGTTATCACAGACAATATGAGAGAGGAAATACATTTTTGTCCTAGAAGGATGGACCAAAAGTCATAATTCATCCTCATATGATTCCAAACCCCAGACTCTTTTTTTCCCCTCTCATTTTGAAAAACGTTGTTTTGGACTTACTTTATTAGTATGCCAGAAAAGTAAGAAAATCATTCAAGTATAAAACAACAAGAGGATCAGTAAATGATGACAATGTTAATTTTTGGGTCAAACTGTCCCTTTAAGAAAGCACACTGAGAAGGAGGTTATAATATGTATTCATGTGTTTTGTGTAACTGTAATTAATGAGCTGCATTATAATAAGAAATGGGCAGAGATAACACTAATGCTTCAGTGAGTTTGTGAGTGAGGTTTTGTGTTTTTGTGTGTATGTTAACAAGCCCAGGTTGAGCTGAAATGAGACAGACCGAAAAGGAATAATTCACCCAAAAATGAAAATTTGTTAAAAATGTACTTACCCTCAGGCCATCCAAGATGTAGATTAATTTGTTTTTCCATCAGACCAGATTTTAAGAAATGTAGCATTTAGTCACTTTCTCACCAATGGATCCTCTGCAGTGAATGGGTGCCGTAAGAATGAGCGTCCAAACAGCTGATAAAAACATCACAATAATTCACAAGCAACCCTCACGTGCCCAGTACACCATTTAATATCTTGTTAAGTGAAAAGCTACGAGTTTATAAGAAACAAATACATGAAACAACCCCCCCCCCCAAAAAAAAAAAAAAAAAAAACAGTCAATGATCCATAATAACACTTCTTCCAGTGAAAAAGTCCATCCTGATGGACAGCCTCTCACATCAAAATCCACTAAAACATTTGTTTAGAACTGTTTTTGTTTGTAAATGTTTGATCTGATTTAGACAAGACAACTTTTTTTTCTCCGAAGACAGCAATATTATCAGTACAGAATCCATATTTTAACCTGGAGCAACAGAGTTGTTTGGATTACTTGTGGATTATAATTATGTTTTAATCAGCTGTTTGGACTTTCATTCTGACGGCACCCATTCACTGCAGAGAATCCATTGGTGAGAAATCATGTAATTTCTCCATATCTGCATCTTGGATGCCCTGAGGGTGAATACATTTCAGCAATTTTTTTTCTATTTTATTTTATTTTTTGGTGAACTCTTTTATGATGCATACAGACATTTGATGTATTTAAAGTTTACATTTTATTCTAGGTAAATTTTTTAATCTGTTGTGTCTGTTGTAAAATCCATGAGACATAAACAGAATGTGTCTAGTTTAAGGCATTGTTTGCAATATTGAAGATCCCATGTTTCAGCTACATCTGTGGATCAATTTTAATATTTACCAACTGAGATGTTTTTCATTTTAAAATCTGCATGATTTCATTTGCACATGTAGTACATCTGACAGAAAAATACGAGGCCAACAATAATTAGATTTGAATGGAAATTACAGTTCCAGTTACATATAATTGAATGTTAAGTTTGACAATCTAGTCATGGAAAGTTGACATTTTTATGTGGGCATTTGTGTCACTGAAGTATTTTTCTTGTGTTTTGTTTGGACTGCAAAAATGTACAAGCCGTGCCAGCAGGTTTCTCTGTCTATTGTTCTGTGTTCCACCATGAGGCCTGTGGGAGTTTAAAACATTGATTTTCATAATTTGTCTCATTTGCAGTAGCAAACAGTCTGGGAAGTTTTTTTGTTGTTGTTCTTAAGTCAATATTTGTTGAACATAATAGAAAACAAACTGTTAATGTTTATCCTTGTAAAATCTGGAAAGGATTATTTGCAGCATGCCAAACACCTGATGCTCACTGGTTGTCGTTGTGTTTGATAGATCGCTATGTTTTGAATAAGCACTTAGTATGAACAGCAATTCAATTGTATTTCAGACTCTTTATTCCAGTAGAGGTCATGATGTTATACAATGTAGCATCCTAAAATAGAAGTGGAGTGTATGTTATCTCCACTGGGTCAAGTGTTGACATAAGAGCATGAGGCTGAACTGGGCTAGAGCTGTTTACACTAATCAGCCCTGCTCTTTTGCTGACTCTTATGTCAAGAGACCATTGGTTCAGATTAACATTCGCTCATTCTCACCACATCTGACTCGGGGCTAATGCTGGATGCATTTGTTTGTGCCTTTTTGGCCCCAGGCACACAAGCCAATGTGTCTTGGTGCAGAAACCCGGCTGGCATGTAGCCAAATTGAAAGTGTACATAAAATGTGGAAAAAGAAAGAAATATAAACAAATAAAGTATGTTTTATATTTTTTAGGCTGTAAATAAATAAATAAACTTCAAAATGTAACTTTTCATTTTAAGAGCTGGCATTTCTTTGTAATATTTGTGAAATGTACTTACGAGTGAAAATAATTTCGACACCATTTTTGATGCTTTATACAGATCAATTTCTGCTTTACATTTTATAGCTTCATAACACAGCAAAAGTAATTTTCTTACTTAGTATTGTTGTTTTATTTACCAGCACATTGTTAAAACAAGACAGATTTACTTGCGATGCAAAATTACATTTTAAGTCTTGTTTTCTGAGAAATATATAAAAAATTGAGGTATCAAAAATTTGTTGTATGTGTAGAACAAGAAAATCAACAAATGCCTTTGAGGTATGAAAAATAAATGTAAAGGTTTACAGGCAAGTTTACTTTTCTTACTTCATAAGTAGATATATATTCTTTGTTTAATCATAAATAAGACTTGATATGTCATGTCGTTTTGTATCTTGATTGAAGAATATTTAAACAAGATTTATAAAGCTAGAATAGAATAGAATAGAATAGAATAGAATAGAATAGAATAGAATAGAAAAGAGTTTGAGTTTAGAATGACGTGGGTAAATAATTAATGACAGAATTTTCATAAAACAAAGCTTTTACAACATCATGCTCAAACAAGCCAATTATATTTCACTTGCAATTGCAATTCACACAAGTTATTAACATAATTTCTGGAGGAGTATGCCTATCTAATCTTCCAATTAATATCCAAGTATAGAAACATCCTCTTACCATTTATATAATCTCTCTGAGCCCTCCATTGCAGACATCTAGCCAAATCTGTTTACCACTAATTCTAAGATTATATGGGCACACAAACTCGTGAATGTTTGTTAGCACTCTTTAATTTATTGCCCCTTATAAATTACTTCGCTGATAACCCACTTCTCTATATGGAGTGTTGATTTATTGTTATTGGAGGGCAGGAGGGAATGGTAATAAATGGCTGTTCAGGCTCTTCCTATAGAGCTTTTGCATCTGTCTTCTATCTGAGCATCCACCCTGCATCGGGGCTCCATTAGCTGGAGAGTTTAGTGAGGGTCAGGACTGCTTTTGCAATGGAATGGGCCTGACAGGCAGGAGTTTGACCCGGACACTCATAATCTCATAGACAAGTGTGAATTTTGGCTGTTTTTGTGTCACTGGGTAATCTGTGACGAAATACTGTGTCCAAGAGAGGATTTTGAGGAAATGAGCTGGAATTCATTTGATTGGATTTTATGTTGCCGGATTATTGTTACGAAATTCTCATACATTGCTGCTTCTCCATTAGCATGATATCTGAGTAACATTTAGAGGATGTTAAACCATAAAAATGAAATCAGGCAAAGAGGAATTTCCCAAACATTTACTATGTTTATTTTAAACAACAACTGTACAAAATACAAATACAAAACATGTTTTAAAACAGCAAGAAAGGCTATTTAAACACTAATAATGAGCAAATGTTACCACCGCACAGTTTTTTTTTTTTTTTTTTTTTTTTTTGCTTACATCACAACAGCTGTACATTTCATTCACTAAACTGTTCACTGATAATGAGAAAAAAAACATAAGTGTGCAGTTCAAGTTGTGTTAGGTCTAAAATGTCACATCACAATCCATGTCCATGTAGATATTTTACAGCAGCCAAGTACTGAATACTACAGATATTTACAACAGAAAATAATTCTTAAATTACCTACCCATCCATTATACCACAATGATGCAAAAGGTACAAACATCCAAAATCACAGATTATCTTCATCTCCTTCTTAATTTTGCAGTCTGCAAAACTGAACTCTGCTAGGAAATCTCAGTGCCAGCATGAGCATCAGACAGATCTTTGAGAAAACAGCCTCAGCTGATGATGAACACAATATATATACAGTATATATGACAAAACCAACACAGTTGTTTACTCTAGTTTTAGACTGATAAATTTGGAAAGTGGGCGAGAATTTAGTGTCATGGCTCTAGGTGTACTATGGTATTTTATGCCTCATAATAGTGTCATTTTATACCCCTTTGCAAAAGAAAGAATCATTGGGCAGGATATTTCTCTACAATGTAATTTTGAGCTTACAATTGAAACAAATGAGAGCCAAGAAGTAATCAACCATCCATTATTTCGGATCACAGTGACTGACAATGTGACAACTGTTCCTGGAACAGGTTCTCCAGAGTAATTATTTGGCCATGATGCATGCAGCTGTTGCCACAGTGACCACTGACCATCGCTTTGAGTCCACAGGTACAAATCTTCTGACTTGTAGTGCCAAAGAATTCACCCCTCAGCTCACACTAGGGTTGCACGATTTTGGAGGAAAATGTAATTGTGATTTTATTTTGGCAGAGTGAGGGAGCCAAATGGAGCTCTTTTGTCTTTAAACAGCCATCTTATAAGTGCTTCTCATTACAGTTTGGTAAGATGCTTGGTGCATGCTTTGTTCCCAAATGCATGCAGCCACCCAAACTAAGCATACGCAGAAATGTGTTTGTGTAGAGAAGCAAGCCACTTTGAGATACTGAAAACTGTCACAAGCTGCTCACGTGTAGCACAACACAGTGCCACACTTGACACAGGCCATTCGGGACACGCCACTCGCAAGTGTATAGTTAATTTTCAATAGGGGATAAGTGGAAACTGGCAAGTGGTGCACGTGCAATCAAAATCCTGCCTCTTTTGTGGGCATGGCTCGTCAAACATGCAACGCTTGCATTAATTGAATCAAATCGAAGCCAAATCACAATTACAGGTTTTATTTCAATTAATCCTGCAGCCTAGCTCATACACTCAATCACTTCCAAATCAATACCGTCACTGAATCATGTTCAATCATACATCCAATTGTCTGTCAATCCTCACCCATGATTGCTTCAGGAGCATTACTTCACCTTCACAGACTGGATATGACATATTTTGGTCTTGAGCTACTATATAAGTCTAGGTTATGGATAAGGTATGAATAAATCTGCTTTGTTTCGAATGTGTATATGATTGTCAAAATGCTGTTTCCATGTGGCAGCCAATCCAATAGGCCACTGAGGCACTGTGAAAGTGCAAAATAAGCACCCTAGTCAAACACATCAACCAAGGATCTAAGCACTAGCCAATGTGTCTTTACAAGCTAGTGAGGACTCTTTAAATGACAGCTTCTTCCTTTGGGGCAGAAGCTCTTCGGCGGCTCCGTGGATGTCATCTAGCTCTGTGGTATAGTGGTCTGGGCTTTCTCCATTGGAGGTCTCCTTGATGACGCTGTACGTGAGGGCCACGCTATACGTGGGGGGCTTCTCGGAGCGCTGGGGACCACAATGGCAGAGCTTGTGGAAGGCAGCGCGGAACTTCTGAGACATGGCATTGTAGATGATAGGGTTGATGGCGCTGTTCAAGTAGATGCAGAGACGGCAGAACAGAAGGAACCAGGTGTCCAGATAGGCCTTCTCGAGGAAGGAGTTGACCACCACCAGCGTCCGATAGGGCATCCACAGCACAGCGAAGAGGATCACCACCACTGCCAGCATCTTTGTCACCTACAGCAAAGAGGGTGACAGAAGTTTTCAGTTATCTATGTAACTCTCTGATTCCTCATAATTACATTTTTTTTAAACAAAAATGCTCTTCAATCTAATTTTAATAAAACTATAAAATTTTTTATAACACATACTGTATTTATTATATTATATTATATTATTGCAAGCCTCAACTGTTTAAGTAAAATATTGGTACGTTTGTAATTTATTGTGTACCATTAATACTCAATTTTACATATTTATATTGCTGCTTTAATACTGACTTTTGTGTAAGGTTAATGTGTTTGAATATGAGTGACTATGGACTAGCAGAATACCTGTTTTCTTATTAGAGGTACCAGCACACTCATTTTAATTTCTCACTCCATCTTGGCCTTTAGCAACAGTATAAACATGATTGTCATGGTACAGCTGTTGTATTGTTTGCCAGATTATTCCCACACCATAACATGTCACGGTTCATTTATTGTAGAGATTTGCTACATGGGTTTAAGACTAACTTTATAAAGGTCATGAAACGTGTGTTTTGTTACCATGTTTGTACAAGTTAAAGAGCCCTAGGGCAACACCACCACCACAAGTGCAGTCGCTCCGAGTTTTTCAGATGCTGTCTGGCTTCACTATGCAGCTGGACCTTTACCTGCTCGAGGCTATGTGAGCATCACAACACATAACATTTCTCAAATAATCAGGAAACACCTGCGTTCTGGATCACAAATGTTTCCAGCACTTATTCACCGCAACACATAATCTATAGACCAGCGTAATTCGATTCCCGAACGAATGACTCTTAAGAGCCGGCTCTTTAATGTGAATCAAGTATTAGAATCTCGAACGAGTGACTAATGATTCGGCTCTTTAAAAACAAACAGCGCTACCAGCGCAGTTTCCAAATGAATCTAATGAGTCTAATGAGATTTTTAGGCAATCAAACACATAGCGGTCAGAATCTCGTACGAATAACTTTTGAGACTCCTTTTAAGAGATCGTCAGACTTAAAACAAGTGTAGTTTGTTTTCTGATCTCGTGAAATAAAAGATGAGTCTTGTAATGAGGGTAGAAATTGAATGAATGAAATGTTTACTTTTTTGTATTGATATTTCTATTCAATTTATACCTAGTTAGGAAGAAATGTTATGTCCCCTCTAAAACGTCTTTAATCATTAAAAAGTATTTGTAGGCTATAACATTTTTGCAAGAATTGTGGAATGTATCTTTGATTGTTTAGATTTGCAACTGACTTTCCTGTCCGAAGGAACAAAATTAATATTATGTATTCATTCATTCTAATATTGTTCATCAATAAAAGTATCATAAATGGAACAATCATGAAATCGAAGCGAGAGATAACGATAGCCTACCCGTTCCAAACCAGTGAATGTTAGAATTTACAGTAGCGTAGCTTATGGTTCGCAAGCGCCAAAACTCACTTCTGCATAAAATAAGCGAGATTAAATCAGCACTTTACCTGTCTCCGAGAAGCAGCAGTTGTGCTGCTGGAGGAAGTCCTGGAGTTCCCATGGACGGACGACTCCTTTTTCCAGTTTCTTCGACTTTCCGTGGGATCCGACGGGAGTGGGTTGAGGAAAAGAATTCTTGCGATCAATCCGTATAAAACAGTGGCCAGCAAAAGCGGGATAACGTAAAATACGGCATAATCTGTGAAATATATTGGCAAATACAGGTTTCTAGATACTTTGTAGGCGCATGTCACGAGGACAGCGTTCTCATAAACTTCCTCTTTCGTGTCGGAAAGATAAAACCACATAACGCAATAGAGGGACGTTAAAACCCAAACGAGAACAATTATCTTTTTGGCTCGGGAGAGGGTGCACATAAACTGCGCTTTTATCGGGTGGCAAATGGCGATGTAGCGTTCAATAGTGAAGGCTGTAATGGAGCAGGAGGACGCGTTGATGCCCAGGTACTGCAAATAAGTGATGGAGAGGCACCCAGCGTATCCGTACACCCAGTGGCCACCGAACAGACTCTCGGTGATGTTGGGCAGCCCGGCTGCAGTCAGGACCATGAGATCGGCAACTGCCAGACTCACCAAATAGCAGTTAGTTGGGGTACGCATGTGCTTGGTCGTTAAGACCACAAGAATGACCATAACATTGCCAATAATTCCAACTCCACAAATAAGAATCACTAATAAGATGCTAGCGACCTTGTATTCGATACTATAATCAGTCCATATCGTAGCCAGAGTCCCGTTGGTAAATTTTAATAAAGTGCTGTTCTCCATGCTCCACTTGGTTTTGTTTTCTCTTTTGCGCAATAAATAAATAAATAAATAAAATTACTTTTTAGCTCTCAAAAGGGTCATGTTTCAACATTCCAGAGAAATAAAATTCCTTCAAGTTAAAATCAGTGCAGTTTTAAATGTCCTTCTGGAAAAAAACACCGCATAGCAGACTTTAGATCTCAGAGATGAAAATTAAAGCGTTTGCGTTTGGTGCAAAGCCAAGAATGTGTCCGTGGTACTTTGTGTGATATATAAAAATCCTGTCCCTGGCGGGCATAACTGAGCTGAGCTGACAGAGGTGTTGCACCGCCCAGGTCTGAACAGGCTGGTATGGTCTCTCAAAAACCCCTGTAACCCATACGAGACCGAGAGCGTCAGTAAGGGTAGGTTGTGCGGTGCGTAATGCCGCAGCAGCAAGCAAGAGAGGAAGTGTCTCCAACACACAGTCTGTTCGATTATGGGTTTCTTGGCTAAACTGCCAAAAAAAAAAAAAAAAAAAAAAAAATTAATAAATAAATATAGGCCCATTTCACATTCTAATTACAGTGTTCCTCTGCAATATGGTGTTTGTTTAAAAGCCAGTTGGCTTTGGGTATATCAGAACGGATAGTGCTTGCTTTTAGGCTGTTTGTTTCAAGGGTTGTGATAAGGTTCAGATTGATCCAAGCCCAGGAAGACTGGCCAAGTTTGATTTCACCCGCAGAATGCAGGAGGTGACACCCGAAGGACAGCTATTATTGACGCCTAACTGAGTCTACTGGGGACGCACAGGTCTTAATAGTCTTCAGTGTAGGCCAATTTATGATGACAGAAAAATCACTGCGATTCATCTTTTGAGTTTTGTGCCTTGAGCTATAATATATAATGTTACGATTGTTATTTGACAATGTATTTGTATACAAACAGGTCAACTGAAATGAGATTTTTAAGAAAGTGGATAAAAAGCTAGTTTTATCTATAAAAAAGCTTTAGCTTTGGAGCATTAATGTCCGTTCACACCAAAATAATTAAACCAAACGATATAGGCTACCAGATGCGCCAGAGAAACAAGCCCGCTGCCAGATTTAGAATTCTGCCTTTGAACTTCCATTTTTACGATATCTGTTGAAGAGTAATTAGCTGGCGAAGTGGAATTACATATTAAAGAGTTAACGAAAGTTATCATGAGCATTGTAATGTTCCAGTCGGATTTCATAACAAGTCAGTAGGCCGAACATTTTAAAACAAGCGGTTAATTCATACATCTGTAGACCTGTACCTTCATGCTGTGGAAATACAAACCGAAAACAGAAGACAACGACTGCATCTGAAAAGGGGCGGGGCTACCTGAGTTCACGTTGAGTTGCCTATTCTAAATGTGTTGCTAAATGTGTTTTTTGTTTTTTCGTCAAAAGCACGTCATTCATGTCACAAAAAATAATTAATAATTTCTGACAGCTTTTGTGCTCTCTCAAGACTTGACACAGATTGCTTTTATATTTTTCAGAAAAGGTAACAGCAGTTAACAATCACTTTAAAGCTGTCAAATCTCTTGGATTTTTTAAAGATGTTTTATGTGTGTGTCTGTGTGCGTGCGTGCATGCGTGCGTGTATAAAACATTTTTATTTTACATCATGAAGGATATTACAGACAGAAAGTCCTACAAGTCATTCCACTTTTCCATTATGTGAAGGTCAGATCTATTTGTAGAGTTTATGGCTCTATCTGACGGCCATAAAGACATAATCCATCATGACCACCAACAACAACATTTCAGGAGGAGCTTCATGCAGTGAAGTGTTTTTTCAGCTATTAATCTTTCTAGACCTTTGCAAGTGTACACAAGCGTAGACAAATGGAAACATGGTCTGACAGTTTTTCTGATTTATTATTTGTTTAAAAGTTCTAGACAGATAATGAATTGTTTGTACAATATATTTGCAACCATAAATTATCTTCATATAGATGATCGCCCATTACCTTGTGTAAATACTCCTTTGCACAATTAGTGTTTGACTGCCATCTTGTGGACATGTTGAATTACCACACAAATACTCCCTAAAAACTTGCAGATTCTAGAAATCTTTCTTAGGCTTGTGATTCATTTCAAGAATGAAACGAAAATATATTTAAAATGTTTAAAATGCCTTTAATAGATTCATAAAAGTTATTTATCACTAATAAAAATATTGTTGGGACATTTTACATCGCATTACCATGACCAAGATGGACATTTTGGATGTTTTTAAGTACTAGGATGAGTCCTATTGCAATGTATATTTGATTTGCATCCCATAACAACCTAAAATCCTACTTTATCTCAACTCTACTCAAACTATGGCTAGGCAAAATTATGAGATGAATAAAATCTGGAAGCTATTGTTCATTAAATCTCCTCGAGAAAGAGACAAAGGAGCCCATATTGCATTGATCAAAGTTAACTTCCTGTAATGGTTCATCACCCAACTTCTACTCTGAAAAGAACAAGCATAGCCTGTGAGAGATCTGAGAGATTATCAAGCTGAGATGCACAAGTTTATGAACATGGGAGCGTGACAAGCATTCATAAAGACAGGGCTGTGATTTCATCATTTGTTATGGAAATGTAATGAATAATTCATCGTCTGCAGGACTGTATGAATCATTCATTCTCTAATTGAATTTGATTTCAGCAAACTTCAGAATTTAAAACACAAAGATATTGTTCTTCTCTTAATCCGACACAATGCCAGCAGACCACTCAAAGCTGGGCAGCCAGGATCTCAAAGGAATAAATACAATTTCTGGCTGCGACTCAGGAATCTCTAATTTTCCTAATGACAAGAGCCCATTTCTGCATCCCACTTTACACGTCTCCCATCCAAAAGACTGTGCACACAATGAGGTGAAACTAGTCATTCTGTGCACTCCTGTTATTAGCTGCAAAGAGAGTCCATTCATATCAGAAAAATTAGATGAGTGCAGGTAGTTGGTGGTGACGGCATCAACCCATTTCAACTAATTAAATTTATTACAATAATACTAACATGTTCAAGGGCAATGGATCTATTTCTATGTCCAAGATTCGATTCTCAACTCTTATTCTATAAAAACCTTTTTGTCAATTAAAACTTTGGGATAATGGTTGTTGTGTTGTTATAATTTTAAATGGCTAAGGATGAGCTCATATTATGATACAATCAAAACATTCTGTTACCCTGTGAGACAATATTTTCCATGACCTTCAAAGATGTTAAATAATTATAAGAGCTGTCCATCATTCTGTCTCTTTCAGTCACCTCCTTAAAAACATTTCTCCTTCTCCACTTGTCCTAAAATTTCTGTCTTAAACTGTATGTATTTAAGAGGCTTAAGAGTTTAGAGGGGTCTTTTTCAGAGTATTATTCCTCTTTTTTTTCTTTCTTTAAGAGCTTTCTTTCAGACATATACCTCCTTAATCCGAGACTTAATTCAGAATAGCATACTACTATTCTTTATTGCTGCAGTATATAATACTGTGCTCACTATACATATTGTTTATATGCAGCCCAATTTCCAGCATGACTGATGAACTGAAATATCAGTTGTGATTCTGTTTCTTTCTTTTTTTTATAATTAAAAATAAATGATTAATCTGACTGCAAAACCTTATGACATTTTGATGCAAAATTGCATTAAAATGCAAAATATCAAGATGATATTTGAAAACCACTTGCTGAATTAAACTACAATGTGTTCATGAGGTCATTAGTGTTATTTTAGTCTTATTTATAAACTATTATATCATTTATTAATAAATAATATTTTGATTTTTTTTAGTTCAAGTTTTAGTAATTTTGCAATGTGCTTTTGTCATTTTTATTAGTTTTTAATATTGATATATTTCAATTTGACAATGTAGCTTACTTCTGTATATAATGTCTGCCATGAAATAATGCCTACTGTTTCATTTACTATTTTAATCAGTATGAAGTATATACTGCACAGTATTCAGTAAGTACTAAGCTAGTATTCCATTCTGAACAGCCTAAAATGCACAACTTCTGGATCACATAACATGTGACCTTGGATCATGTCATGTGACATGTTTAGCTCTGTGGGCAGCAGTGATTTCAGCCTGAGCTCAGTTGTAATTGAGTCACTGTGCTCAGCACCAAGGACAGCTCCTCCTGTCTCTACCTACTCGCATTCGCTTACCTTGTCTGTATTTTTGACAAAGACACTGTCATTGAGGTTCTAATAAAGAATGAAATATCCTCAGCATCTAATCAGTTACACACAATCCAGTATCCAGAATAACTTTTTCTTTCAACACCTCGCCAAACTAGTAAATTTAGCTCTGCCAAATTTCTGAGTACTTTTTGTATGTCCTATATCTAATACACATACATTCAAAAGTTTGGGTCAGTAAGATTTATTGTTTTATTTGTTTGTTTTAAAAAATGTTTATTTAGCATTAATTTAATCAAAAGTTACAGTAAAGATTAAAAACATTAAAATGCTATTTTTTAAATTTTCTATTCAGCAAAAAACTCTTGGAAAAAAAAGCATTAGTTTCCACAGCCAATTTCAACGCTAATAAAAAAAAATTCCTGAGCACCAAATCAGAATATTAGAATGATTTCTGAAGGATCATGTGACACTAAAGACTGGAGTAATTGCTGCTGAAACTGTAGCTTTTCCATCACAGGAATAATTTGTATTGTTAAAATATATTAAAATAGAAAACAGTAATTTTAAATTGTATAATGTTTCACAATATTACTTTTCACTATAATTTTTGATCAAATAAAAAAAAGTTAATTTAAAACATCAAAAAATCTTATTACCTCAAACTTTTAAATGGTAGTGTAACAGTAATCTATTCATAGTATTCATATCTGAAATGTTCAAAATCAATGCAAAGTTTTGTTTGCACAACATGCACACCTGGACTATATAGGTCAGCAGGTACACAGGTGAATGTCAAGACAGATTATATTCCAATTTAATTTCCTCTTGGCTCCTTTAGGCTGAAGTGGATGCATGTTAACCTCTGGGAGGCAGCTGGTGAAAATACTAACCTTAGTGGCACAGACTGCCGGACAAGCATCCCCACCTGGTTTCACACCCTTGGTTTTGAGAATCTGTCTGTCTTCCAGATCCTAAAACAAACAAAAAAAAATGTATACTTGTTTGTTTCAGTATAATGTAACATCCCATTATGTGGTTTTGCAGTTCAGAAATTATCATGTAAAACATTTTATTTATAATTAGGGACTGATAACCCATTTAATTTGCCTTTAATCATTCTTACACACAGATGCGAGAGCAAAGGTATATGACTGCAGGTTTGTTGCTGTTATGTCATGTTATTTAGTGCCTACGTATCACTCTGTGTAACCACCTGCTCCAAACAACATGAGGATAGACTGGCGAGCCACAGCATGCTTCTGTACATTCCAAGGTGACTTGATTGATACCCAAGGCCCTGAAACTTAATTTTGTCCTTGGCAATGCATGCAGGATTGGCTCAGCTGGTAGCTGACGGTGTGGAAATCTCAGAGGGGCATGCAGCAGAAAATAAGCTGTGCACCCTTCTGAGATTTCTGTCCTGTTGAAAATAGTCCAAATTGACTGCAGCATTCAGCTACTCCACCTATGTTCATAAAGTCTGCAGTGACAGATGGGAATTCATGACTGTGCACCTCATACTCCCTTGAGCTGAGCCTCCACCAGTCTGGGACATTAATCTCTGGCTGAATAAGCCCCGCTTCTCTGCAGACTCATCCGTTAAATGGGAACTTGCCTGGCTTTGAGCCGAAGTCATCCTTTATCGGTCAACACAATAGCATGTATCTGCGTAAATGATATTGATTGCTTGTTGGAAAGAACGGAAATGCTAGTTAGGGATATTTTCTGAATGTAGCTTGAAAACGTTTGAAATAAAATATCATGTTGATTAGATATTCTTAATTTTTTGACTGATTCAAGTCTTCAGCTTTTATATATATATATATAGTAGTAATAAATAATATAAAGGTGCGTTCACAAGGTCATTTTGAAGAATATGATCTGGTATAAGCTGGTTGTGTGAATTAAAAATAAACTATATAGACCTCAAACTGACCAGTGATCTTTCAAGCTTTCAAAGGACCACAGAGGCAGAGCAGATGGTGAAGAATGGGTGTGGTTTAGCACAGTCGCTGCTTCTTACTGGTCGTAGTAGGAAAATATCTCCAGGCTGTGGTTTCCAGTCATACGCTGGTGATTTGTCCAGACAATAATTCCTTTTCGCTTCCGAGAACTTCATTTCCCATGGTTCCGATACAATTTTAAACCTCTTGTGATTTACATGAAAACGCAAGAGTGATGAAAATCAGCGAGGCGTAGCTACCGGAGCAGAATTTACAAATCTTACTATGGCGAAGACTTGACTTAATATTCATAGCCCATTGGAACTTTCGCAAGGAACGTCACCAACACCTAATTAAAATTCAATGAGCAGGCATTCGCTATAGGACATCAACTAAGGGACGTCAGCGCAATCTTATTAATATTTATACTCAAGCACTTCCCCATACGAAGATTGCTGAGAAACGTCATCACTACCTAATGAATATTTATAAATAAGCCTTTGCCATAGTAGAATTAGTAACTTGGCCATCAAGAGCAAGAGCTCAGTTCATCTTTAAACCGGAGCGTGGGAGGGAGAACGGCAGAGAGCAGCAGCCGGGAGGCCAAAATGTTCAACAAACGAGAAGGTATTATCCAAGAACATTTGTTTATACCAAACAAACAATCTGTGATTTGCGTCTAAATATAGTGAGATGCGGAATGTGTCCTGTTTGTGCCGCTGTCTTTGCGGGATATTATATGACCTATTAATGAGTGTAACGATGCAGCCTGATGGACACGTGCCAAAACTACTGTATTTATATGTGTATATCGTATTCCGGTTTAGCTATTGTGTAACGTTTTAGCTATTGCAGATTGTGATGATCTGTAGGATGACTTATTGTCATTTTTTTCCCGAGTAGTACCTATAGACCATTAATCGATTTGAAACGTTTGTATACTGATAGTCACACTTTTCCAGTTTATTGGTTTCTTTAAGATCGATTCTAAAGATTAAGATTAATTTACATAGATTTCAAAATAACTTTGTATAAATATAATAACAAATTAAAATAATATGGATATTATTTATTTGACCACTTGCATATAAAAGTACTGATTCTGTACTGATATCGGTCATAAAAATATATCATGATATCGATTTCTATTGCGAAGTGTATTGCCTATATCCCCATCGACCATGAGCCATGCGTTTTAAAGGGACTTATAGCTTATCTTGGGGTTTATACGGATTGCTTTGCTAATTGGATATCGAAGAAGTAGGGCTAATCAGTAACTTTAATCGTCTTTCATTAAAGAGGCAAAGGATTTCGTTCAAATACAGTCATTAACTGTTGCTAGACCACTGTAGTGAGCATAAGAGCAGTAAATAGTACGCATGAGTCACAGTTGTGCTTGGGACACGTGCTGCAGTACACTAGACTGACCTACAAAGAAAAATCCAGTAACACTGGGTATAAGTGTAAATTTGCTCAAAAAAAACTATGTACAGAATTTGAGAAATTTCAGAACAAATTCCTGTGAGATGTATACAGAAATGCTTGTCACATAGTATTTAAAACATTTACATAGTTTGTCAAGAGCAAATAAGAAATTTAACAGCATGCAACAAAGATAAACAACAATTGCGGCCATCCGTGATCTTAAATTTTTATTTTAAAAATATTCATAAATAATTTGTTTTTGTTGCAGTGTGCTAATTAGATATCATTGTGTGAAAAGCAGGAATTAAAAAAAAAAAAAGTTCTATCAGACATTTAAATGTGCAATTTTTTTGTCTTATTTGTAAAAAAAAAAAAACCTTTCTCAATCACTAGCTACTATATACATGCTCTGTGAGTTGATTTCTCATCTGAAGTTATATAAATGATATGTTTATAGGTATAGTGTGGATGGTTTGATGCGGAAAGAAACCAAAGTAATCTGTGGGAGTGGATCTGATGGCCTCGGTGGAGTTACTCTACATAGATAATAGAGGGGGAAGACCTGATCCCCCCGGCATACTGGATTGGTCTTCTAGCCCTCTTCATGTTTGCAGGCTAAACAGTTCGGTGGAAGAAGCTTCTCCCACTCTGAAGGCACCTGCCTGTGAGGGACAGTGTAATTCAGCACCAAGGACGGTTCCCGTCAGAGGACAACATGGCCAGCACCGGCATCAGCCCACAGAGAAGGTCAGGGTGTGTTGTGATAAGGAGCTGGAGACCTCGTTCACTTACATTGATGAAAACGTCAATCTCCGGTTGGCCACCCCGGACACGAGCGAGAAGAGCTCCCGCCATGTGGCTTCGCTCCACGACTCCTCGAGCGAAATCCATCCCGAGGGCCTCCAGGAGTTGTCGCTGATGTCCGACATCGACCTCAGCTCAGAGAGTTCGGGGAAATCCGTGGATTACGGATTCATCAGCGCAGTCACGTTCCTGATCACTGGGATCTCGCTGGTGATCATATCGTACACAGTCCCTCGTGACGTCAGAGCGAACCCTGACAACGTCTCTGCACGTGAAATGGAAAGACTCGAGAATGAGAGCGCCAGGATAGGTGCGCACCTTGACAGGTGTGTTATTGCCGGCCTTTGCCTTCTCACCCTGGGCGGAGTGGTGCTGTCCACTCTGCTAATGATTTCAATGTGGAAAGGGGAGATGTACAAAAGGAAAGCCTTCGCTTATTCGAAGCACTCCACAAAGCTCTATGGTTCAATTAATTTAAGAACAAGATCGAGTCCCAGTCACTCATCGCCACCACATAGTTTGGTCGAGGAGGAGAATGGCAATGCCATTAGTTGACTGTTTTCTCCATTTTATCTATTGGACTGCCAATGTTATGTTGACCTTTCCAGCATGGCTAAAAGAGCTTGTTTTTCAACCTTGCGTCAGTGACAATTGCTTACTGATGCAGAAAAACATAATATCACATAACAGATTTCTCAGGCTTCAGAAAGACACAGCATGATATCATTTGTATTAATCATGAAGCAATTGTCATGAAGTTAATTTTTGAATGAACAGAGGTTCGAACTTCAGGTTGTGTGGCAAGATGTTAAATTTAAAGTTCAAACCCTTACTTTCCAAGCTGAAAATAAGAGATCTAAAATAAATGAGTCCTGTTGCACAGAAACCTGCTGCTAATACTGACAATCCTACTGCCTCTTTCTTACTCTTTCAGAATACTTAAATGTCTCCACTTCAGCCATTTCGTCATGCTATGTAGAGTGATTTAGGGCTACAGTTTCTAATTTAGAGCACTCTGGTGTATTAAGATCCTCAGAAAGCATTGTTCTATGTTACTCTGAGAAAATGTCAGCGTATAATTGGGATGTTTTGCCATTATTTTCTCATATTGTCCTTGTTAGTTCATGTGTGGAATGGGCCATGCAGAAATCTAATACTCCAGACCACCTCCCCCACCCCCCCCATGTGCTAAAATATTTTATAAATATTTAATGGAGGACGCTGCCACACAATGATTTGCTATCTTTTTGGAAATTTAAATCCATCTCTCTGAGAGAGCAAAGCATACTGTATCTTCACTGACACTGTATACACACAGTTGAACCTATAGGCTCTCAATATGTAACAAGATATTGACACAATGGAAAAAATGTCTGTGCTCATAGGATTTATCATAAGATAAATATCATATCAATTATCAAATATCAAAATATCAATATCATATCATCTGTATCAGTGCATACTCTGATGATTAATGACAATTCATAAAACGTATAACTTAAGACTCACTTTCTGATATGAAAATAAAATTGTATTATTCTTGATTTCGTGTTTTATTGCTTGTGATAAATCAGTTGCCTGTATTTGACTTCGATAAGTGTGACCACTTAAATACCTGAATATATATGACATGATCATGAGTCGTCTGTCTGACTCTTAACTGGTTTTGTCCATGGGATCACTAAGGAAAAAAACTAAAGATTAAATGAAATGTCTTTCTAATGAAAAGATTTTAGCTTTAAAACTCATTAACTAAACTCTCTGGTGTTTTTACTGTATATTAGCAATGCCTTATCAGGCAGTAAAGCAGTGTAGATGCAGTGTAGATGCTAAAAAAGTAATGTACATGTTTCTGACTGATTGTAATAAGGATGTTGTGATTTTACAGGAAAATTAATCATGGCTCCAATGACATCTTCCTCAGAATAAGTGAGATCTAAATTTTAGGCCTATAAAAGATGAGTCATTGGTAATTGCCCACATTATCTAGGACGGTCCTACCGGGCGTCTTGAAGGGAAATTAGAAATGTTAATAGAATCACTGATTTCCCTGTTGAAAAAAACAGCATATGCTGGTTAGGTATGTTTTGAAGCTGGGATGCTGGTTTGAGCTGGTCCTTTACTGGTTTATGCTGGTCCTTTGCTGGTTTAAGATGGTCCTTAGCTGGTTTAAGCTTGTCCTTAGTTGGTCATGTGCTGGCCCTAAACTGGTCTGACCAGCTTAAGACCAGCACATGACCAGCTAAGGACCAGCTTAATCCAGCAAAGGACCAGCTTAAACCAGCTCAAATCAGCATCCAAGCTTCAAAACATACCTAACCAGCTGGTTTTTTCAACAGGGTTGAAAGCAGCATATAAACGGAAAGCTTCATAAAATTAGTTAGCCAGAGGGCATATTATTAGGCCTACCTGTCGCTAGCTAACATCCGCATTCCCCTGTAGGAGGTAGGGTAGGTAATAATCATAATATCAACAGTATCCACCTTATTTTCCCGTAAGAGCGGGACGTGGCCATTTGTAAATTTAATGTGTCTGGCTTCCGGTGTCACCCACTTCCAGCTATTTTTAGCTGTGGAAAAGAGCTCTTTTTGCTGCTTGATATTGCAAATTCGTGAGTCTTACCATATTATTTTAAAGTATTATCTTAATTATGAACACACTGGCTTGTGGTGTACTGTAGTGCTTTACTGCACTTTGTTATTCTTCTCGCTATTTTCTCGCACATTCACAGAAAACGGCTTACTTTCGCTTTGAAGAATGCCGCGCGTATTAATCAGGAATGACTATATTTTTACGAATGAATATTTAACTTTCTGTTAACACATTTGTATTACTAGACGGTAAGAAAAGTCAGAGCAAATAAAAATTTACAGGCCAACAAATTTGACTCTAACTAACAGAAGTCGCGTTCGTCAGTCCCATAACACAATAGTGGAATTTGTCGCGCGTTAACTAAGTATACAAAGCATAACTGGTATTATTTTTCATGAACGAATGTGCAAGATCATACACGGTTAAAGATAATGTGTCTTTTTCTGGAAAATGTGCTTAGCACTGCAGACTTTATGGAAAAATCGAATCAGTCAACTTAAACGCTTGCAGTGAAAACGTTTTTGTGCAGTTGTTTGTTGTACACTTCAGCTTCTCAAGATGGAACATATTAACCTCACTGGAAGCTTTTAGTCATCTAGTCCTATTCCTTCATTCACTTGCACAGGGATGCCACTTGTTCCTACAGAAATGCTCCAGTATTTGATGGAAAGTTGAAGTGTGTGTACTTGTACCCTTGGAAACCCTGTGGAAAATTTCCAGTGGTATTGATTTCTGAGAAGAGCACTACTGAGACAGCCTCAGGGATCTGACCCCAACTCTTGGCTGCGTTTCCCCAGCATTATTTTTAGTAGCAGCACAATGTAGGTATTTGTATGGCTTACAAAGGTTTATTAACATTAGACTTGATATCTCTTTGTAATGTAAATTCAATCCTTTAAGCTCTTTAGCTGAAATGGAACTATGTTCCCCCGCACTCTGCGTAGTTTCTCCCATCAGCTCTATTAGCCTGAAGCATTGTTATTATGAGGTGGAATAAGGATGCTTCTAAAAGCCCATGGGAAATCTCTGAGGGGCCTCTTTGGCTCTGAGAGGTTTCTACCTGTCTGGATAAACAATGTAGATTCAATTGCAAAATGGAAAAGTCAAATTTGAAGGTTCCATGCACGCTTGTTTGCAAATGCTTTGCTTTCAATGCTGAGTCAGCAAAGACGATCATATTGTCCCATTTGCATTAAAAGTCTCCAAACAGTATAATTAGGAGTCTGTCATCATATATGCCACATAAGATGAATATTTAGTAATATTTTGCTTTCAGCTTAGCGAACTCCATTCCTTTTCCTAGAAATGTACCTTTCTGAAAAATTTGAAGCTTTTAAAACACCCGAAGAAGATAATCAAGGTTTTAGAATTCAATAAAAGTTCCAGACAAGTATGCTTTAGCTGGCATCAGATTTATTTAATCTCATCTAAACTGACTTTTATTGTTGAAGCTTACTCACAAAAAAGCAGCAGGCTTGCTTTTCGAGATGGATTGTTATACATATTAGAAAAGGATGCAGGTCGGCAGTAGAGGCTAGTGTCTCCAGAACGGCTCGTTGTGGTCTGTCCTGGCAAAAGAAGGCTGTGAAGAAACTAATGGTCTGTTTAGATCAGACAAAAGCGGGTGAAAATAATGCCCTGCCGTGTCAACACTGATGAGAACTTGGAGAGCATCCGGAAATGATTGCCTTTGTCACATTTAATTAGCACTGAGTGTTTGGTATCTGCTGTGGAGTAAATAAGAAGAAACAAAAGCAAACAGACGGCAAACAGAGTTAAAATGCTGTTAATTTTCTTTATACTTTCTTACAAGGAATGTGAAGAAATCTTTTCTTCTTTTTTTATTTTGCCTTGTTATATGGGTATGATTTTCTTCAGAAGACCTTCAAGGATCAAAATATCCTGGAATTGTTTTTCTCTAGTCAAAATTAACAAAAATAAGCAGCATACTAGACATAGAATAATCAACACTTGCAATAGAATCTTCTCAAACATATCTCAGTGTCATTTTTATTCTAAATAAAAGTTATTATTTTATAGTTTTAATCTATCCTCCATTAAAACTACATAAAACCAGAACCACATTTTAATATACTTAAATAAAACTTGCCTAATCGTTTGAATGTAGCTCCCACTAACGACCAGCAGGTGGCACCTTTAGATCTGCATAAGAAGAGTGCTGGATCTATAACTGAGCCTAGATTCACAACTTATTTGATTTCATAAATTGCATGGTGGTATCAGATCCTCTCTGTTGTCAGTTTACAGACATTTTATTTCGCTCCCATGTGGTGAACTCTGCGATAGTAGATTTTAGATTAGCACATTTTTTCGCAAGAATTTAGTTTCGCAAGGACGTTTTTGCATGCAAGGTAACCACATTGTGGCCTATTAATCATATCAGACATAGCCAATGCAAACAAACAGCTTTAAACGCTTCCCGTTTATGCATCTGTAAAACGGCCTCATTACACGTAGCCCATGTAACTGCACAACAACCTTTTCTTCTCATTGATCTTGTTATAAAACACAAACACATGCATGCAAGGGAGGTGACCTGACCTCGCATCTCCGTGCGCCGGCTTTATTTAGGATTGCTTGTGTTGCATCAAGTGTTTCTCTCCACCACGAGAACCCTCAATGGAGCTACAAACAAAGAGTTGAATTATTTATTCCCGTCAATAGCCGTTAAAGGGTAACAGACCAGCAGGCATGTGGAACGAGGGTTTCCTCTCACGTATCTCAAAGATCAAGGCGTCTTTTGTTTGCATGTCGCGCTCACGCACCTTGTCAAGGATTACTGCTGCATCATGTTTTGTTTAGCGGTGATGTTGACAAGGTATGTGATGCCCTGATGTGATCTTGCTTAGGCCCTGCCTCCCCTCCTCCCCCTCGGTTATCTGTGGAGTGGAGGGAACCGTTTGCGGGAATCACTGGTGAACGATGGTATCTAGGCCGTTCTCGAGTTTCTCAGCTGCGCCGAGAACTGATGCTGTGCGCTGTCATCAGTCTTAACCTTGGAGCCGGACTTTGCTTTCTGGCCCTTACAGTGGCTACTGTAAACACAGCAAGAGAACAACTGACGGATTGTGTATTTTGTAGTGAATGACTTCAAAATACACACAGACAAGACAGTCAATCTACTGAGTCATTTGATATTTTTGTCTATATCTTTTTAGTTGAGTTACTCAAAAAATACACTGTGAATTGAACTGCCTATACCTGTATTATGAGGAACATGCTTTTAGTTGGTGAAATAAGTCATTTTAAGTGATGAAATGTCTTTTTTTTTATGTGGATGTTAAACTTACAAATAATTATTATTATTTTTTTTAATATCTTAAAAATAAAATAAAATAAATTTTTTGGGGAAAAGTTTAAGTTTAAAACATTCAGTTTTATTAATTTTTTTTTTTTTTTTTTTTTTTTAACAAAGGTGTATAACCAACATATAGAAACCTCTTTTGTTGATATGTGACAATAAATAAATAAAAAACTTTTTATAATTTTTTTTTTATAAATAATAATTTATATAATAATTTATAATTATAATAAATGTTTGTATGTAGGCCTATTTATTTTGGATAATTTTTTTTTTTTTTTTTTTTTTTAAAAAACCTAATACAATTAAAATCAATTTTGATATTTTTTAAAATATATGAAATCGACATTACCTTCTTAAAGTTGTTTTTTACAAGGTTTGTCCTTTTCATCATCCCGGACATCCGACACATTTGTCACATGCATGTGCCAAAGGCATGTGTACATATCAACCACACACACTTTCATCTCCTTACACACTTTCATCAACTCCTTTCATCTCATATCTTTCAAACCTCTCTTTGCCTCACTGACACACACTGAGACAAACTAAAATCAGGATCTTCAGAGGAAAAGAAAGGAATATGTGAAATGCTCTACATAAAAGAGGCCAGTAAAACATTAAGTCAGTTGAAAATGATAGAGAAGATGGATTTGACCTGACATCATTGATAAACTTTTGCCTGAAAATGGGAAGCACCTTTCCAGGTTTGTCCTGATTGACAGTATTCTTACTCTTTCCCTCAAGCTTCTGAACACCAACTGTAGTAACTATGACCCAGGGTATGAGACACTTGAGGAGACAGTCTACAACATCGACGCTGATATTAAAGTGAACTGAATCAAGACTAAATGACTTGGGTTGAATAATGACACTGTATTATCTTCTGTAGAGCTGCTATATAGTTGGTATTGCATGAACATGACCTGTCTGTGATATGACTACCAATTAATTAATCAAGCAACCATTTACTCAAATTTGCCATTAGCTATTAGAATCCTTAAACTACAGGGTAAATGATCCACTAAGCTTCAAGACAATGGGCCATCATGAAAAAAAATTAATAAAATTAAATAAATCTACATACAGTACACACAACTTTCTCCATTATATAATAAAATGTAATATTAAATAATATCTGAAATCCAATTCTAGGCTCCTACACAGAACAATGGGTTTGGAAAATGGATGGATGGATGAAATCCAATTCTTAACCTAAATTAATGCAAGGCAGACTTTATCTTGCAGTCAATTAGCAATGAATGTCATCTCTGTGATAGCAAAACTGATGAAAAAATGACATTAGGAATTATAATTCATATGTCTACCAGAGTTCCACTGAGAAGGAAAAAAGTCTGCTTTGATTGACAGCATGAGCTTAATGCAAATCCCTACTAAGTCTCAGTTGTTATTGGTAAGTACAGCTGGTCTGATGTGCCGCATCACTCCCAGAAGAGTCCCGCCACTAACACAAAGCTTTGAGAGTGTTTGATGGTGATTGCTCTCGAGACAGTATGGATGATAAATCAGATGAATGAAAGAGGGAGAGTGTGTACTTGGTGCACTATGGAGTGCACTGACAGGTGTTTGGTGTTTAGCCCATCTCTTTTCTTGTCCCGCTTGTTCCAGACTCTCTTAGAACAATGAATGAGTCACTGAGGTGAGAATGCAAAGAGTAAAGAGGCTATGAGTCACCGGCCTTGTTTAGAGATAAATAAAAGGACTCCCTAATTTGTCTGACTGTGCCAAACAAGAGGGTTCTTCTGTCTTCTCGTCTCGGCTCAAGGTTGGCAGAAGATCAGTTTGCGACGGAAGGGTTGGGCGGCGGAAGGGGCGAGCTAAACAAATCTCCGTCCTGACCAACGTCCTCTTAGCTAAGGTTTGTCTGAGGCTTGAGATTTGTGTGTGTGTTGGGGAGGATAAGGATGACGTGATCCCCTTTATCCCAGCCAATAAAAGAGAGTGGCCAGCAAAGATCCGATTCTGTACGTGCCGTCAAATTCAATAAGGTAGTGCTTTAATGTTTTCTTTTAATCAACCAAATTGCATTATACACCAACGGCGTGCTGTACCCCTCAGTGGCGGCCTGATGGAGGAGAGGAGGAAACAGCAGGGGGCAGACAGGACACTTCGATCCTCTCACTTTGAACGCCGGGTGGATATGATGTCTGACGGACGCAGGTGGGAGTCATGCAAATACAAGTGTAGGTCAAATGAGTGTTTAATCCAGCTCGGTCCTCTCTTCTTCAGTCTGCAAGGGCGCCATAAACTCTGAAGGACTTAAGTGTTGAAAGAGACTAAATTCATTGCTGCTGGCATATGAATATTAATAAAATATAAGTGTAGTCTGAGATATGGTCAAGTGGTCAGGCCACTTGACACATGGCACTGTGATGCTCATTCAGGCAATGTTAGTTTGAATCCTTGATCCCATATCAAGTCTCCTCATGAACCGCTTCTCTTATGAACCGATTCTTTAGTTACTACATACAAGTGTAGCCTGATTACCAAACAAATCACTTAGGGGGCCATTCTTTTTAATGATTCAAAAACAAGCAAATGCCCAATGTCCAATTCCAGAACGAATGAGTCTTATGAACCTGTTCTTTGTAATGAATTAAAAACATAGCCTACAACGCAACAAGTGTAGTCCAATTTACGAAACAACTCAGTTCTTTTTAGTTATTCAAAACACGGTGCGAATCAGTGTATTTTGATTCTCAAACAAATGACTCTTAATAGTCTGGGCTTTTAGAGTAGGCCTAAAGAAAACAGCTTAAAATTTACCACGTTTTGTTGTATAATTTAAGATTATGCAACTCCGCACTGTTCTCGGCAAGTAAGGAGAAGTATAGCAAAGCAATTGTAGTGTGTAGTGTCGAATGCATAGTTACATTTTTTTATTATATTTTATTCAATTTACTACCTGGCTGCAAAGACTGCGATAACCATTCAAAAGTATTTTGCAAAAATGTTTGGAATTTATCAGATTATATAATTATCCGAATAAATATTATGGTAAGGGATTTTTTTTTCTTCATAGCACAGGCTATTTCCTTCTCAAAAATATTTAAGAAATCATAATTGGCATCATGATCATGAATGTGAATATAAATATTAATGTCATTCACTCAGTCCTGATTTGATTAAATAATCTTGTTGGGAGACTAATTTGTGCTGAGAAGACAATCTCAAAAACCTTTTAAGAAACTCTAAAACATTATTTGCAGCACTGCTACATAGTGTTCCTTAACTCTTTCCCTGCCATTGACGAGTTATCTCATCTTTTAGAAGAAAACGTTTCCGCCAAAGACGAGTTTTTACGGCTTTTCGTGTTTTCACTGTTATACACTCAGGGGCGCATTTACACATCTTCTGAACGAGTACAAAACCTCCTGAACAAAAACACGTGAACAGGATGGAGAAATGAGCGGTCTCTTATGTAAACAGATGCATATGAAAAATAATATAAATGAAAACTGCATAATGTTACGGAGTAAAATGTTGATTCAGGAAGTGGTATATGGCTGTGCAAGCTTTGGAGGTGTGGATGGAAGCAATTTACTGGATTTATGCTTTGATAATCTACTGAATTATATCTAGATGTAGTTTTCAGTAAAAAAAAATGTTTTCTCACCTTTTTGCTAAAAATTATTCATTTTTATGAAACCTATTCAAGTGTTAATAAAAAAAGAATGCTTTAAGCTAGAATAAAACAGATTTTTTTTCCCTTTTTTTAAAGTAGAGGCTCTGATCTTTATTTTGGTGTACTGCATATTCAAATATTCATACAGCAAAATATACAGGAGGCCATCAAATTTTAGTGGAAATCATCAAAATCACTGGTGGTGGCTGGCAACTTTTTTCAAAAATGCTGGCGGGGAAAGAGTTAAAAATATTTGCAGCTCTCCCATAGATTAAGGCATAAGGATGATAAATAGCATGACAGTACAAGCAGTGCTCTTTTACAGCTTGCGGTGTGTTTTGACTTATTTTCTCAGCATGACATATCAGTACTATGTTGATCGAATGTTTTTGGTGTCCCACAGACAGATCTCATGTATTCAGCGCATACTCGCACACAGCGGAGTGGACTGGCGAATACATTCGATCCTCAGGGTAGAGGAGGAGAAGAAACTAAAGGGATGACTTCAGCCACAAAGTCACTTTGACACAGCGAATGAGGAATCAGGTAACGGATCAGGCTTCATTAGGTGACTTCAGGCAAGCTGGCAGTCAGCCAGGTGAGCTGGACGCACAAATGGACATTGATTTTTCAATAAGGGCCCCCCAAGCTGTCAGCCAACCGTACCACACCAATATCCCTCCTCCTAGGGATCGGCCTTTGGCTACCTGACTAGTGGGTCTTTTTGGATCCACACACAGCCCACCTGCTTCCTAACTTCTTTCTAACTGAGAAGCAACCACACCGACCACACTTGGAGAAATTTATGTCTTTATTCAAGAGCACAGTGAGAATTGTGGCCCAGGACAGCAGAGGTCATAGTCTGTTGACATCTCAGCCATATTTTTAAAGCTTGAGGTCTGCACCAGTTGTGCTGCGGTTCCTCTGTTCCAGGGCTGCTGGGGCCAGACACCTTTAATGTGTCCCATCCATCAGGCCGTCTCCTTGACCGCGGGGCACTGCTAATACTGGGCTGCCCTCCACCTGAACCCCCTCACCCAGCGGGTAGTACAGTAGTAGTTTGCAAAGGATTCATTCATTGTTTTTTAAATATAAATTCAAGAGCAACCATCTACAGAGAATAACGCTGAGTTTGCATAAAGAATTAGACATTAGCAAATTTACATGAAGTGTCTATTCGCCCATCGGCCCACATAGAAATTCGATGTCTCTAAAGGCATTTTGTCCAAATATCAACTCTCGCATGTCGCCAGATTGCAATAATTGAGGTTTGATAAATGCTATTTTTTTTCTTTTGGAGAAAGCCTCTAATAGGCCTTGGAGGAGAGCAGATGAGAAATCAATATTCACAGCATTGTAAAAATTATACAAGTTTCACTTACATGTAATTATCAGATTTCAAGCCGATTTACCCTGACACTGCTTAATGAAATCGATTATCTGTTGTGCAAAATAACAGAGCGCCTTGCGATCTATATTCAGGCCGGTGCTCTCTTGCAAGCTCATAAATTATGAAAATGCAGTGAAAAGTGGATAATAAATAATATTTATACTAGCTGTGAGGTAGAAGCCATCAGTAGCGTAATAAAACTTGACTTGGCTAATGCTTACTGAAACGGCGTTACTAATGAAAGGGCACTTGTCAACAACTATGAGGTCATTGCAAGCCATAATGATATTACATAATCATAAAAGTGAGAGCTCATGCAGATTTAGGGGACGTAACAAAAGGTTGAGGGTGTTTGGGGCACTAAAATGATAGCAGGTTTTAACTATCCCAAGCTGAGAAACTGATTGTCTAGGGATTACAAAAAATAAAAAAAATGTTCTAAACTACATTCTGTATGCAAGATGCAGTTATATGTACTTTTAGGGTAATCTGACAAATCGCTGAATTGTGGAAGCCTGTTTTTGCTCTATATTAATTTTTTTTTTTAAAAAGGTACTTATGAGGTAAGAAACAATAGTTACAGCTGTGTAATGAAGTCACATTTGTAAGATATAAAGTCACAAATTAAGAAATTAAAAAAATATCACATCTGTGTAAGATAAATTAACAAATGTGAGAAATATAATCACAGTTATGCAAATAGTCAAAAGTGTGCAATATAAAATTGTGAGTCATGGTTATTATAAATAGTTAAATTGTGTAAAAAATATAGTCAAAACTATGAAATAAGTTGCAATAAGACAAAGTCAGTTATGAGAAATAAAGTCACAACTATGCAAAGATATCACAATAATGATAAATTTAAAAAAAAAAAGAAAAAAAGAAAAATAAAGGCACAATTATACAAAGATATTAAAAATGGTGATATATAAGTTACTATTGTTTACAATAATGAGAAATAAAGTTGTAATTATGTAAAATTAGTCACATTTGAGAGATCTGTGAGAAGTTATTCTTAAATGTTATGTCACAATAATGAGAAATATTATGTCACAATTATGCAATAATATTTGAAACTGTAAGATATAAGTTTCTATAGATATAGTCAAAATTATGAGAAATGGAGTTAGAATTATGCAAAGATATACAAAATTGTGAGATATTGCTATTCATATGTCACTATAATGAGAAATAAAGTAAAACTGTAAGATACAGTATTACTGTGCGGTATAAAGATACAATTGTTAGCTATAAAGTCAAAACTGCAAGACAAATTTTCAATTTAGATATAAAGTCACAATGCAGAGAAACAAAATCAGACTGTGAGATATAAAGTCACAATATTATCTTTTTTACTCTTAGGAAGAAATGGGCTTCCATTCTGTATCCCCTTAATTTGAATGCCATTCAATAACACTCCAAAAAACTTTTAAGTCAATAAATAACAGGATGCATCAATCACAGGATGTCACAGCATGCAGCTTCTCTTTCTATTTGTCTTACAGATTTCCCATATTTTGAGTGAGACAGAGAGACGACAGAGTGAACACAACACATTAATGATGTGAAACCGTATTATGTCGTTTGGGTATAAATCATGCAGGTATGCAGCAGACCATTTCGGAAATAAGCAGGCCATGTCAACAGTCCTCTGTGTGTAAAGCTCCATACTTTCATTTGATATTAGGCTGTTAAAGAGTCACCTGCAGGGTTTTGGAACCAACTGATGCTTTGGCATTGGTCGAGTGCAAAGTGTAATATTCACATCCAGCCAGACGTGGATTTTTAAATACATTTTATTTGAAAGTGATTTGCCAAAATAATCTTTTTTCCCTTTACTGAACCCATCGCTCGCAGTAAAGTCAGCAGACTAGACGTAAACCTCTCTTTACTTTACTTTGCACAAATTGTTCACTGGCATTTATTGCGCCAAATAACTCCTGCTTTTTTGAATGTCACTTTTTATTGGGTTAACTACAATGAATTGGTTCAACGTTTTGGAGACCACTTGAAAAGCATGACTGTAATGGCTTTAGCAGTATTGAGTTCACCAACACTGCTTAGTGCACCATCTCCTATCCTGTTCTTTGTCAATACAAAATGTTATGTGTAATTCATCCTATAAACAGATCAAACTGGCCTACAGTTTCAAGGTGAGAGAAAAGTACTTTAAGAAGCATAAGTCATGATGTGTTGTAATTTAATTTCCAATTATTTAGTCATGTTCATGCTGTTAAAGGGATAGTTCACTCAAAAATGAAAATTTGATGTTTATCTGCTTACCCCCAGGGCATCCAAGATGTAGGTGGCTTTGTTTCTTCAGTAGAACACAAACGAAGATTTTTAACTCAAACCATTGCAGTCTGTCAGTCATATAATGGAAGTGGATTGGGAATCACGGCTTTGAGAGTAAAAAAAAAACATACACAAACAAAACCAAATTAAACCCTGCAGCTTGTGATACACTGATGTGTAAAGATACAAAACGATTGGTCTGTGCAAGAAACTGAACAGTAGTTATATCGTTTTTTTTACCTCTGATTCACTGCAATGTCCGAACTGTCCTGAGTGAGTTCTCAACAGCTGGCGCCTGACGCGTCTTCTTCTTCTTGCTTTACGGCAGATCGCAGATTTATAAGTGCATTACCGCCACCTATCTCTCAAGTGGACCATTGACAATCTATCTACAATCTCAATTAGGAGTGTCAATGGTCCACTTGAGAGATAGGTGGCGGTAATGCACTTATAAGTCTACAATCTGACGAAGAAGATGCTCACATGCCGGCTGTTGAGAACGCGCTCAGGACAGTTTGGACATTGCGGTGAAAATCAGAGGTAAAAAACGATATGAATACTGTTCAGTTTCTTGCACAGACCAATCGTTTTGTGTATTTACACATCAATGTATCGTCACGAGCAGCAGGGTTTAATTTGGTTTTGTTTGTGTATGTTTTTTTGACTCTCAAAGATGTGATTCCTATCCACTTACATTATATGACTGACAGACTGCAACGGTTTAAATTAAAAAAACTTTGTTTGTGTTCTACTGAAGAAACAAAGTCACCTACATTTTGGATGCCCTGCTGGGTCCACTCTCAGTGATACAAAAAGAATAATTTTGAAGAAATCCTTAAAGCAGAAGAGAAATGGGACTGGCAAGCTCCAAAATAACAAAAAAGCAGCATAAAATAGGTTCATATAACTTATGTGCTAAATTACAACCCTTCTGAATCCCTGTACGACAGCTTGTGATGAACAGAAAAATATTTCAAGTATTTTTCACTGAAAATATTGACATCTGTTGTAGCTCTTCTTAGCATGTTTATCAGAGTAGAAACGTCTGATCCAATTTACGGATGAATCAGACTAATACAGTTGTCAAGTTCAACCCAACAGCTCATTCAGGGTGAATATTGTTAAAGAATTATGACTTCGGTCTGTTTGTCACACAAATCTACAGTTCAGCTTCAGAAGACTTGGAATCTAGTGAACAAGTACAGTATGTACGGACAGTATGGGCTGCTATTTTACGATGAGTTTGTCCTTACTGTAGTTTGAAAGCTCCAGTTCTCATTAACTGCAATTAAACTGAGAAGAGCAAACAGTATGAAGTTCAAAATGTCTCCTTTAGTGTTCCACTGAAGAAAGTAAGTCAAATGGGTTTGGAATGACACAAGGGTGAGTACACTTTCATTTTTGGGTGAACTTTCCCTTTAAAGGTTATGAGAATGTTTCTCATTCAGCAACTGAATTGTTTTCCTTAACATCCTGGAAGACTTTTTTTAAGCTTCAGCATCAATTATCCTATGGCACGACCTTTAGCAGTCTGTTTCTTCATGTGATCTACACAAACACAAGCACGTATAATTGCCCCAAAATGCTCCTTCTTCACTATCTGGAAAGGGTTTTGCAGATTTTGGTCTGGAAAGCCACAGTAGTTGCCATTAGGCTGTTGAATGGGCCTGGCTCCCCTCACCTCATACGATTACCCACACATTTCTCAAACAAATCTCATCTGAACTGTCTAGATTCCTGTAGCAATTAAAGCATTTCTTTTTCCCTGCTCCTTTTGGCAGGAGAGGTGACCATGTTGGTCAAGTCATCTTGAGGCTCGCCAGCCAGCGCTGCCAATGTCGATTTGCAGGGCTGCTGAGATCCGACAAACAAAAGGAGAGGCGGATTATTGTGCTGAGGGGAAGTCTGGGGTTCTCGGAGTGTCGAAAAATGTGCAGGGTGTGCCATTGTTTCTCAACCACCAGTGTTGTTTTGGCAGGTCTACGGAACCCTTCTCTTCCCTTCTGTCAAAAGCCTGAGAGAGCAGACCAAATGAAAATAAGGAGCATTTGTGGGCTAAGAGTGACATTGGCCGAGAGGTGGAATGGAGTGATGGAAAGAGGAGCTTCGACTGAGAATGAAGGCTGATGGCTGCCACATCACATAGAAGTCCCACATTCACGTATATCAAAAACAGCCATGCAGCAAATACCACAGACTCATGCAATACTGAATCGTGGTTTGTTTTGACATTAAAATGATTTAAGACATTGATTTAATATAGCATTATTCAACCTCATGATACAATACAATGGTAATCGACAGAGGCAAGCGAGACTCTAAGTCTCTGACACATGGAAGGGACATTTCTTGTTTTTCTTAAGGGTATTTATGAGCGGGAGAATATGCACAAGTGAAATAGATTTGAAGTTCTGTATTTTTATAATTGTCTTCTCTTGCTGCAAAGATGAAGTCTTCTTGCTTATGAGAGGTCACAATCTTTGACCTTTCATGCTCATAAAAATCACTAACTGTGAACCTGCTTGCATCATCTGATTATAATAATAAACATAAACAAAATAATCACGATATTTAATATTAATAATAATGATGATGATAATAAAGACATTTAAAAAATATAATATGTGCAAATCAGGCTTATCTTCATATTATTTATAACTAAAGCATGAATTGAATTAATAAAAACAAATAATAGTATATATTTATTTACATATATTCATATAATGATATATTTTAGATAAATACATATGTTTGCATTTAAAAACATAAAAGTGATATATTTATATCTATCCTTAACATACCTGCATTATCTTCCTTAAGTATCTTCCAACATGGTATGATTATTTTTAAGAAAATTATTTTATTTAGCAAGGATGCATAAAATTGATCAAAAGTATTTAATATATAACATTTATAATGGTACAAAATATTTCTATTTTAAATAAATGCTGTTGTTCAGAAATTTCTATTCTTCAAAGAATCCTGAAAAAATAAAGCAAATAAAAAATAAAACTATATCACGATTTCCTCAACAATTATTAAGCAGTAGAACTCAACACTGACAATAAGAAATATATATATATGTGTTTAGCACCAAATTAGCATATGATTTCTAAAGGATCATTTGACACTGAGGCCTAGAGTAATGATGCTGAAAATGTAGCTTTGCAAATAAATTACATTTTAAAATATATTTAAAAACAGTACTTTTTATAATAATATTCCTTGTATATCATATTTTTGTTAAAATAAATGCAGCCTTAGTGAGACCTTTCAAAAACTTTTGAATGTTAAACAGAGAAAACATTTTAAAAAGTAACTCTGATATTAAGGTGATATTAACTACTGGGAAAAAAATTACTACCACATTATCCCAAACACTGAAACAAAACAGCAGCACAAAGAACAAATAATTAGAGAAAAAAACAAATCAAAAGAAAATAAATGGATACAGATATTTTACAGATTTACAAAAATAATGTTAAATACAGCTGGTAGTACATCATTTTCAGTTCCAGGCAGTAAATAAGTAGATCTAGATGATTATTAAATGCTTGTATGATTAAGCCAATGCTGGTATTTCACAACATGCAGACTGGGAACACGATAATATTCCCACCTCAGTGAGAGGTCAATAAAGTTCGGACTATTTACTCCAGAGTTTTAGTGTTTGGATTACATTTCTGTTTCTCATGGGGAAGATTTACACCCGAAAACACAAACGCAAATTGACTGAATGATGTTATACTGAGATCTTTTTAATGGCCACTCTGAGAGCCATGGAACGTACTAATATTACCTCTGAAAAAGGATACATATTTTTGGAGCGGCAGTACAGTGGAGCAGACCCGCTCAAACATGCTTTAATGGACGCTAGAGTAGAGTTGTGTGTAATTACGGGGAAATGAAAGTGAAGGCGATACTGACAGCAGCGAACCTCGCTGTGCTAATGTAACAGAACACTTCTCAGTTTAACACAGCAAGAGCAATATGAAAAACATCTGTTTCAACATCTCCCTCTTTCCAAAGCACTTTCTCAAGCTGATTGGTATATAAGAGTACTGATTGTGTTTAGCTTTTATTTGGTTGTTGGGTATGTTGAAGACATTGAAGCGTTGGGTATAGTGGGAACCTTTCTCGTCTCAATTCACTCATTCTTCACTCTTTAGTTTTCATTCATTCTTCCATTGCCGTTGTCTCCACACAGTTCCGATTTTCTCAAATTTTCAAATACTGATGTCGAAGGAGGAGGCTAGGAGTCGAAAGGATTGATAAATCAACCAGAAAAGTCTTACAGACTGGTTACCAGCATGTTTTTGAAAGCTGTTCCCCAGTATATGGTGTTCCCACATTTCTTAACTAGCAAAACCAGCAAGATTAAATTTGACTGTTGAAGAACATTTTCTCAACCTGGAGCAGCACCAAACCAGCACTAACTACTCTGGTCAAGCATGGAACTTTTTGCTGGACAGACGGACAGACTGACTGACTTATTCTTAAAGAATCTGCATCCTCAGAGATTCTGAGGTCATTGTAACAGTTAAATATAAATATAAAAAAATATACATAAGAAAAATAACACCAATTACTAAAAATACTAAGCATTCAGAAAAAAATAAAGTTCATTTGAGCAACAACAATAATAATCAATAATTAATATATATGTATATATATATATATTTATTTGATCAAAAATACAGTAAAAACAGTAATAATGTGAAATATTACAGTTTAAATGAACTGTTTTCTCTTTGAATAAATTTTAAGATCAAATTTATTACTGTGATGGCAAAGCTAAATTTTCAGCAGTCATTACTTAAAGATATACTCATAAACACTACCAGTCAAAAGTTTGGGATCAGTAAGACTTGTAATGTTTTTTAAAGAAGTCTCTTATGCTCACCAAGGCTGCATTTATTTGATCAAAAAATAAGTCTATTATGCTGTAATATTGTTAATTTGTTATTTCAATATAAAATAATGGTTTCTATTTTAATATCCTTTAAAATATTATTTACTTCTGCATGCAAAGCTGAATTTCCATCAGCCATTACTCCAGTATAAAGATGATCCTTAAGAAATTATTCTAATATGCTGATTTATTATTAGAATTATCAGTGTTGGCAACAGTTGTGCTGCCAAATATATTTTTGGAAACTGCAATACTTTTTTCAGGATTCTTTGATGAATAAAATGTTTAAAAGAACAGCATTTATTAAAAATATAAATCTTTTCTAACAATATAAATCTTTGTTATCACTTCTTAACAATTTAACACATCCTAGCTGAATAAAAGTTTTAATTTCTTTCAAAAAAAGAAAGAAAAAAATTTACTGACCCCAAACTTTTGAACTATGTGTGTATATTGTTAGAAAAAATACTATTTTAAATAAATGCTCTTCTTTTTAATTCGTTTTCATGTGACACTGAAGACTGGAGTAATGATGCAAAAAATTCACAGGAATAAATTAGATTACAATGTATATTAAAATAGAAAAACTTTATTTTACATCATAATAATATTTCACAATATTAAATTTTTCCTGTATTTTTGATCAAATAAATGCAGCCTTGATAAGCATAAGAAACTCATGTAAAAAACATAAAAATTGTTCTGATCCCAAACTTTTGACCAGCAGTATATACTCATACATATACTCATTTATAATTTTTTAAAATTGTAATAATATTTCAAAATGTAACTGATGTATTTTTGATCAAATAATTGCAGTCTTGGTGAGACTTCTTTCAAAACATTAAAAGTAAAATTAATTTAAAAGTAAATTATTATCATTAAAAAAATAACATTAAATTTCCCTTTTAATTTATTTTAAAAGGGTAAAGCAAATCATGGGGGTTAATAAAGAAAGAGAAATGAGTGGGCGGCCGGGACGTGGTACTGGGGCAAATTCTCTTCCTGACCATAGCATTAGTATCCCACTGTGCTTCCACTTTCACACAGCACTCCAGAACTCCAGGACTCTCCGATCGGTCTGGACAGACTCAGAGTTACCCAGAGAATCCAAATATTATCCTTCTGAAACTTAATATGTGGGCACGACTATGGCAGCTAATAATCTGGCTGCTGCCCTCACTCCAAACCTCCCACGGGTAGATGGCGGTGTAGGCATAAACTCCTACAGAATGAGAAGAATGCCTTCACATCGAGAGAAGGTGATTGGTCACTTGAAAGTCTTCAGCAAGGCCACAAAAACATGCTCCATTTGCGAGAATCTGCTTGCACACACACCCAATGCCTGGAACTGCCGTACACTCGGATTACAGTGTTGATAGTGTACATTTAGTGGGAAGAAATAGCTAGAGGTGTGTCTACTTCTCCTTGGGCTGTGGCTGCTGGCGCCTTTATTGTTTCCTTCTGTTATTTCAGAGCTTAGAAATGCTTAAAAGTTGATTTTCTCTGGACGTTGGTGTGAGTGCTAACGGACATCTGGAGGTCTACATATTTTAGCCACATATCTGATACTTGGTTTCCTTGACTTGCTTTCAAACAGGCCACACAGAGATAAAAACAATGGCCAGCATAGCGTCACTGCCTGCTGTCAAATCCTGTTAGAAAGTTAGTAAAAGGAACTGAGAAGGGTCAATGTGGAAACATCATAGAATCATAGAATGCAATATTACAGAAACTAAGAGACATAGAATACTACCAAGTAAATTAATATATATATATATATAATATATATATATATATATATATATATATATATATATATATATATGAAATAAAATAAAATATTGATATATTGAGCTATGATATTACCCTCTATGTAATGTCAAAATACTGATGATTTTTTCCTCTGTATGCAAAAGTCTTTGCATATATTCTTTTCTTGTGATATACAACATGTCAGAAACCTTTCAAATCTCTGTTCTGACCTTCGTACGCCTCAGGTTTTTAAGCATGCATTAGCTTCAGTATCTCTATGTGCTCCTTAAGATTTAAAGCCAATTAATAAGACCAAAAACAGCCAAAAAACACAATGAGCTCAGCTCACTTTTAATGCTATTACACATCCTTCAACAGCCAATTTACATAGATAATCAATTAGGACCACCTCGGTAGCGCTTTTATTTCTTGCATAAAAAAGCCTGTATTGATTGTACTGTGAAGGATTGTGGTACATTACTTGGAGGTTGTGCCAGAGGCTGATGAGGACACACTAAATATAATCGTGGTCAAAACATTAAGCCTTTTTCTGTTGCCTGAATGTAAATTTGTCAGCAGCTCATGCCTAAACGGCTACAAAAAGCACTCACTATTTTTACTTGCACATCAAAGGATCTCATTGATTATGTCACGCTTGTTGACGTGAGAGAATCGTACAATATGTCTATTTTTGACTTTACCCACTCTAAAGGTCTTTTGCATGGGTAGAGGGCCTCTTATCGGGGTTGAATGAACAGAAACACCCTGATGGCGGCACTTTATTTGGAGTCTCTTGGACGTCATTGGATAATAAGTGGCCAGAAGCAGGCCTAAAACCCAAAACCTTTTTCTGCCAAGGCCGGGACCATCATGAAAGAACAGGATGGGTTGAGAGGAAGCCCTGTATTTAGTCAAACAGGAAGTTCATATAAGAAACGTGGGTCAATAGAGATATCCTCAGCAAACAATGTGTAAGGATGACCTGGTTGCTCATTGATTTGAATTTGATCTACTGAGCACTATGTTTCCTATGTTGGGAAATCAGACTGCATATCATGAGCACCAATGACATTTGACATCACGTGCCTAGTTTGATTTTAAAGCGAATAATGACCTAAAATTTGGTCTGTTTATCACCAATATCGTATGGCTTTAGATTTGAAATATAGCAGTGTTGTTATAACTCATAAATTACTAAAACTTCAATAAAAATAAATTGAAGATCAGTAGATAATGAATAGCTAAATCGCTAAAAACAAATATATATAGAAAAATAACAAAAATATAAGATAATTCAAAAAAGTATAAATACTAAAATAAATATTAAAATATGACTACAATGTAGAGCATGAGTCATTTTTTGTGGTGCTTGCCCTTTAAGGACATTATTTATTCTAAAAAAAAAATTCTGAGAAACTAAATAGAGTTTCACTCATTAAAATTCTTCGCTTTTGGCAAAGCTAAATGTATGGATGATAAAATTTCACTACAAAATTTTAATGATGGCATATGACACTTGTATTTTTGCAAACTTTTATCAAGAAATCCTACTATATCACTGTGTTAATTTTGGATTTAAAGAATACAAATTGCAATAAATAATCAATGCCAAAATAAATACCCACTGGCAGTTGAGAATCTTCACAGTCATCCACTGTTTTTAGCTAGCACTGAGAGATTGCATTCACTGAACATTTTTCCATGCCGGCGTTTACCAAAGGTTTCACCTTTTCATTTTATTCACGCTGACTTTGGCTCCAAAATAATAGAATATATGCATTCCACAGTTCATTTTGGGCTATGTGAAAACATCTCTAGACTGACATTTTGATGCTGCTCTCACAGCAGGCCTTCAACCAGGCATCCTGAAAAGGAGGAAAAAGAAACCAAGAGTAGTTCTCTGGGAGAATAAGAGTGCTCTTTGCTGGCTCTGGCCTAGCCAGGGTTAGGGTTTGGTTTGAACTGCTTTCTTCAGAGTATTTGATTGAAGGCCATTGGGAAGGACTAAAATTCTGCATGGCCTCTCGCTGCCATGGCTAGTCTGTGGCCTGACCGTTTGGAAAGCTGTGTACAATAACATTTTACTGAGTTCATAAACCTCTTGTGCATGTAAGAACCGCTCTCCTCCATAAATCTGAAGGTGTTTAAGGCACGGCTGTAAAGTTGATGCAGTGGGAAAGGGAAACGTATGAAAGGGCAAAACTCCAATGAGGCGCACGCAGCCAGATGGATCCTGCCTGAAATAATACTCTTATTCTTGATATTAATCAAAAATGAACATGACTTTTGCATTCACACATAATTCAAGTCTGGTAGATGGAGCGAATCGCTTAACGAATTGGATCTAGCTGCTGAAAGGACATTTTGCAGGTACTTTTTTTAGTATTTACAGGTGTGAGAAATGTATTAGAGCAAAAAGTTTAATTTCTCTGACAGTTTGGAAGTATTAAATATCACATAGCCATGATTAAAAATCACCGACTAGGGTCATAAAGTCAGCCAACCCTATGAGGATATTAGGTTTGACTTGCTAATAGGATAGTAATAGAGAATTTTTCCTGACTCTTTCTTAAGCAATTACACCAATGACGTCAAAATATCCTTTTTCCCCCTTCTTATTACTTTCATTCATCTGAAAGCCTCATGTGGTTTTTAACTTGTTCATGTACAGTGTGTCACGCTGCTACAATACAGATTCTCATTGCACTTCCTCTCATCATGTGCCCATGTAACACATAACACCTGCTTCCTCAATCCCAGTCCTTCATGCACAGACTATCCTGCTCTGTAACTGGTTAGCTGTGCAGTGTGTATGTGTGTGTGTGTTTCTTTTCTTTTTTACTTACGATGCATTTTCGGTGGGGGCACCAAAGCTCATCCCTTATAGCCCTGAGTTTGAGACCCCACTGAGACCCATTTATAAACCAGCGTGAGTCATCCTCCTCCAGCCTGCCGGATATGCCGTCTTCTTATTGAGGTCCACTGCAAGACACACACATGTCTGCATCTGATCATCCGCAGATGTTATGATCACAGAAGAATGAGAATGAATCATGCAATGGTATGAAATGAAATGTAAGATGAAGAGTTCCAACCAGAGTCCGAAATAAAGCTTTTGCTGCTAAATGAAGTTGGAAAATTCCACAAATATTTTAGTGGGAATGAAACTGATGATGATGATGATTATTATTATTATTATTATTATTATTATTATTTTTATTTTTATTATTTTTTTACATACACTGTAAAAAAAAAATCACCTATTTCAACTTAAAAACATAAGTTCAATTGCTTCCTTCAATTTTTACATCAACTTGGTTGTACAAAATCATTTCAACTTAAATTACAAAAAAAGTTAGCTAATTTTGATAAGTTAAAACAATGTAAAACCATAAGTTGGCATGACTGTAATAGTTTACAGTGTATTTTGGAACTATGGCTATGACAAATTTTTGAAACATTCAAAAGTCTATAATGGCAAAAGAATTATTCTGATTATTATTATCATTAATAAATGTGACTCTATGAACATTCCTGTCTTTTATCCCACTGCTATAGCATGCACAATATGATACTCAATGGTAAGCATTAGTTTAGATTACTAAACTTTAGATGTAAACATGCACGTTTATAAATATATCATCACACCAGTGGATAGCATGGCCAGTTTAAATGTCACATTTTTCATTGCTCAGCATAAAACGATCACATGAAACAGCCCTGCTGCCTGGGAGGGCAGATCTATACATTGATCTGCAACGATGTCTCTATCAGTCAAAATTTAGTCCTTAAATCTTTACATAACAATCCATCTTCTTTGTATCCACCATTTAACAGACCTGTTTACTTACACTAAGCCGCTTCTGGCATATTTCAGTAGCCATCAATATGCTGCAATAAAATATCAAGAATAAAAACTTCTACCTCTCTTTTCCACAGACAAAATGCATGTGTCCAACCTGGAATTGTTCCATGTGTTACCACAGCAGAAAAGACACCTGCATTGTACTCCAAGATAAACATAGGCCTATATTTGGTGTTTTTGTGTACTGCTAGTGTTTTGATATTCAGGAAATGTCTTTCACGTGCTGCACGTGGAGGTGTTAAAACTATTTAAGACCCACTTCATCGATTCAAAACGATGGGATGCAGTTACATGTTGGTTTCGGTAGAAGGTGAATATTCATTTCATCTAGCGTTCTCTCCATTCTAAAGTGCGTCAGCGTTACTTTTTACAGAGTTAAAGGGTTACTTCACCCAAAATGAAAATTAGCCCATAAATTACTCACCCTCAAGTCACCCTAGGTATATATGACTTTCTTCTTTCAGACAAATCCAGTCAGAGTTATATAAAAAATTATCTTTGATCTTTCAAGCTTTTTATTGGCACTCAGCAGGTGTTGCAGTGCATCAGTCCAAAAGAAGTGAAATAAAAAGCGCCCTGCCATTTAAAAAGAGTTTCTCACACGGCTTTGGGGGGGGGGGGGGCTGGTCACACGGCTCGGGGGGGGTGTAGTGAATCGATGAATTTTTTTAAGAAAAATATCCATATTCAAACTGTAATAATCACTTTAATGTAGCTTGCGCCAACAATTGTGCATGGAGGCAACTCCGGGAGGAAGATGAATGGAGGTCAGCGCTGCGCATGTGCCGGTGAGTCTCATGAAAACCAACGTTTGTTAATAGGAACAAAGGGAGCAAAGTTTCCTTACTTTAGCAAAAGAAAACCAGTCTCCTCTTGGCTTATATTGAAATCCTCCGACATTCTTCTTTACAAATCCTCATTTTGTACTTCTAATTAGTGACCGTTGTTTTGTTTTGATCTCTCTGCTGCGCTTCTGTGTTTGTCACTTCTGAGCGGCGCATGCGCAAAGCTGACCTCATACGTCATCCGCCCAGAGCTGCTTCCTTGTACAACAGTGAGCGCAAGCTAGATTAAATTGATTATTGCATTTTAAATATGTTATTTTTCTTACAAAAACGCATTAATTCACTACAGCCGGTAGTGAATCGGTGAATATTTCACTTCTTTTGGACTGATGCACTGCAACACCCGCTGAGTGGCATTTAACAGCTTGAAAGATCAAAGACAATTTTTTATATAACTCTGAATGGTTTCGTCTAAAAGAAGAAAGTCATATACGTGTCCTAAAGAAGTCGTGGCCTAAATGAGAGTCGGACTCGTAACACAAAGGTTGCGGGTTCGAGTCTCGTACTGGCAGGGATTGTAGGTGGGGGGAGAGAATTTACAGCGCTCTCTCCCACCTTCAATACCATGACTGCGGTGCCCTTGAGCAACTGCTCCCTGGGTGAATTTGCAGAGATTTATTGCACATTTTTTTTGTTGTGTGGTTAAAGGTGTGTGTGTGTTTTTACGGGTGTGTGTTTGCGGTTTGTGTGTGTTTTATGAGGTGTGTTAATTCCGGGAATGGGTCACTCAAACCTAGGATGACTTGAGGGTGAGTAATTTATGGGCTAATTTTCATTTTTGGGTGAACTTACCCTTTAAGGCCTAAGTATACTTTATTTTTGTAAGCGTACGCTAGCGCAGGCGTACAGTCGAACACGTACCCTTTCAAAGTGTACTCCATTTGCAGTTGTGTGCAAACACGGGTGGTCGACACGTGCTATAGAAAGGCTATAGAAAGCGTCATCCATGTTTAGTGTCTGCTCTATTTTTCCCTGTTAAGTCATGACTGATAACAAATATTTTTGAACTCTTTTAAACCAAAGCTGAGCTGTCTCACACCCTCTTGCTCACAAGCGCGTGTCAATGTGGGCGTCTGTTGTTGCAGTCTACACTTTTTTTTTCCTTGTCCTTCTTTTTAGTTTCGTTTTCTAACAAAAACAGCGGCCATGGACCATGTGGAAAAACTGATTACCGCAATATAATTTCTGTGCGCAGGTGTGATCTGAACTTACAAAGTACACGCGGTTATAAAAATCGGGTGGTGCGCTGTCCCTCCTGATGCTTAAAAAGTGAAGTATACTTTGGGCTTTACAAAACGCTGTAAACGATTCAGTGAGTGAACGAGCTGTCCTGAATTCAGACTGTGAGATATGTGAATCGCGAACCGATTCAAACGCTGCAAGTGATTCAGTGAGTGAAAGATCTGTTCTGAACCGTGAAATGTGTGAATCATAAAACGATTCATACAGATTTGCCATTTTAAAGGGTTAGTTCATCTAAAAAATTATGTCATTAATTACTCACCCTCATGTCGTCCCAAGCCTGTAAGACCTTCATTCATCTTCGGAACACAAATTAAATTAAGATATTTTTGATGAAATCCAAGAGCTCTCAGAGTCAGACCCTCCATAGACAGCAACACAACTGCAATGTTCCCAGGTCCAGAAACATAACAAGGACATCGGGTTTTTAACTATAACTATCGAAAGAGTGATTTATTCACAAATTCGGCATTAAAAATACCTGACACACGACATGACTGCTGAAATATCCAGCCACATAGGCCTATCATTCCTGTCCGTCTAAAATGAAATATAAAAATAAAAATACCATAAGTCTATGTATTGAATGCTATGAAATTTATTTGTGATATATTATTAAATTACTTGATATAATGTTTTTAAATCTGGCAAGCAAAGACCGCAATGCCCTTAGTTTATGTAACAACATCAGTTAACTTACATCATCTTTCAGTTCTCACGTCACTGGAAACAGTAGGCTGATTTTGATCCCTCGCCCAAGAAGTACCAGCTCCAGCGTGAAAACCATCACCATTCCGGTGGAAAAGGGGGTTTACATTATGCTCTTGGAATTCAGAAGCATGAGGTATTTGTTTGAAGTCATATTCCATGGATTAAAAAATGCCTTTTGGTTAAATAATGAAAAAAAAAAAAAGAGGAATCCACAGGTCCAAAACCTCACTTGGAAGAGATATGGCAGAACAACCTCAAGATTCCTCTGCACTATTAAAAGTGAGGTGCAGATATGTGCTGCCTGTGCATGAATGTCCATAAATAGTGGAATACAAGCCAGGTCAAATGGTAAATGAGAACAGGTGTGTTTTTGACAGTCCATCAACTCTTGTCTTTTCTTAGAGTTGTATTTGAGACATGCATTAAGAAACTGATTTTTTGATGCTGGAAAAATGTTAAATTACTAAAATAAATATTATCTTTTTATAATACAAGAACGCGAAGAAAAAGAGATGGATATTAGAGAATATTGAATATGAAATAATATTCAAATTGCCATCCCACCTGTTGCAGGCAAGATTCCATGTGTCCTAAAGTTCACGCTCTCTCATCTCCATCCAGAGAGGGCCTTCACTTGTAATGAACCTCTTTAGTAACTGTGCACCACTCCTGCTGTGCTATCATCTCTCCAGGAGACCTGCTTCACACACATCCTTCAGCTACAGCTCCTAATGTACACACAAAATGTTCATGATGAGCAGGCCAACACAGAATCAGAAAGTCCACAGAAAGCGCTACAGAATTGAAATGCCTGTCATTGTCAAGTCAAGGTATGTCGATAAGGGGTTGAAAGAGAGCACAAGACCTTCCACAACTTCCTCCTGATTTCCTGTTCATTATTAGCTCAATGATATCACCTGTGCCTGGCTTGTTTGTGTGTGTGTGTGTGCATATAAGACCTGCATTTATTTGTATCCTTGCTCAGTCTTGAAGTTCTTTTGTTCAGACAGATCTTTTGGCCTATGTTTGGATTTCTTTGAGAGTCTTTTTACTCAGAACTTTGTCCTGCTTATTTGGAAGCTTTACTTTGTTTTTTTTTGGACCTTTTGCCTTGTGGATCTGTACCTTCTTCAGCCCTGCTTCTGATGTTAATTTTTTTATGTTTATTCAAGAAGGACACTTAGTAAAGACTGTTTGTTTGTTTTTTTCTCCAATCCTGCCTTGTGTGGTTCTCTGCAAATTGGGTCTACACTGCTCTGTGGAGTAGTGGCTAGAACATTGGGTTACCAGCAACACATTCTGAGTTCTAGCCCCGGTCGTGACAGCAAGACTGAGCCAACAAAATGATGGACCCAGCAGAGGCTGAACAGATCCATGGAGCCCTTAGCAAACAGGGAATATTGCTTGGAACACATGAATCACAGCTACAGAGGCTGACAGATGCTGTTAACCAGATTGGGGAATCTCTGCAACAACTACAAGCCCACTTGCCTCAAGAACCTGTGGCAGCACCAGCCCCAGATCCTCCACCAATAGCTGCACCAATTTCCCAGGAAACCCAAGATCCCAGCCCTCAGCGCTACGACGGGAAGCCCGGTACCTGTAAGGGTTTCTTGACTCAAGTCTCTCTGATTTTTGAACTCCAACCCTCTTCCTTTGCTTCTGAGAAGGCTAAGATTGCATATATAATATCCCTGTTGTGTGATCGTGCCCTGGATTGGGCCTCAGCTCTTTGGAGACAACAGTCCCCCATTTGCTCAGATCTAGAGGTGTTCACAGAGACTCTCCAACAGGTGTTCGACCATCCAGTCAGTGGCCGTGAGGCAGCAAGAAGGTTGCTCGACCTACGCCAGGGGCATCAATCTGTGGCTGATTATGCCATTGAGTTCCGTACTCTGGCTTCTGAGAGTAAATGGGATTCAGAGGCTCCTCTTCTCTCAACCTTCTACCGTGGCCTTTCTGAGGATGTAAAGGATGAATTAGCCAGTAGAGACTGGGGTTCAAGTCTGGAGGAACTCATAACCTTGGCCATCCGCATTGATAACCGTATTCGTGAAAGGAGAAGAGAACGTTGCTCTCCCCAAGTCATGCCCATGTTATCACCTACAAATGTTCCAGAAATTGTTCATCTCAACCAACAGACAGAGGAAGAACCAATGCAGCTGGGCAGGACTCGCCTATCACCTAAAGAGAGAGAGAGACGCATGAGAGAGGGTCGTTGTTTCTACTGTGGAGGTTCTGGCCACATGCGCTCTTCCTGCCCTGAATTAGCGTTAAAAGCCAAGGCTCGCTAGGGTGTGTGGGGACCTTAGCGAGTGGAGCTGCCCAGTTTAACACTCCTCACTCCCGTTTACTGTTGTCTGCTACCCTTACTTGGGGGGATGCAAAAGAGAAGATAATATCATTGAAGGCATTTGTGGATTCAGGTGCGGCTGACAATTTTTTGGACATTGACCTGGCAAAGAAGATGTGTATCCCCTATGAGACTTGTCCTGTATCCTGGAAAGTTGAAGCCCTGGATGGCAGACCTATTGGGTCAGGAATGATCAGATTTAGAACAGTTCCTCTGTGTTTAACCATTGAAGCTAACCATCATGAAACAATCTCCTTTTATCTTATTGAGTCTTCCAGAGAGCCCCTTATCCTTGGTTACCCCTGGTTGCGGCTTCACAACCCTCAATTTTCCTGGACCTCGGGAACTCTTCTTGACTGGGGTTCAGCATGTAAGGACTCCTGCACCTCTCCTGCTTCCTTTGTGGCTGGGAATAAAGAAATTCTCGCAGCTATTGAAGAGGTGAGTGTTCGTTCATTGAATAATCTACCAGATCTGACACTTATGCCCCTTGAATACTATGAGTTGAAAGAAGTGTTTAGCAAACAATGCGCTACCAAACTACCACCTCACAGACCATATGATTGTGCTATTGACCTCCTTCCTGGCACACTCCCTCATAGAGGTCATCTATATTCCCTCTCTGCCCCAGAAATTAAGGCCATGAATTAATATATTCAGGATGCTTTAAGGACTGGTTTCATTCGCCCATCAACATCACCAGCTAGTGCTGGATTCTTTTTTGTCCCTAAGAAAGATGGTAGCCTTAGGCCTTGCATAGACTACCGTGGGCTCAATAAAATAACTATTAAGAATCGTTACCCTCTCCCACTCATGTCATCTGCTTTTGAACTGCTTCAGAAAGCTAAGATTTTTTCAAAACTAGATCTGCGGAGTGCATATAACTTGGTACGTATTAGGAAGGGTGACGAATGGAAAACAGCCTTCAGTACTCCAACTGGCCACTGGGAATACCAAGTCATGCCCTTTGGATTAGCTAATGCCCCAGCTGTGTTTCAAGCCTTCATTAATGATGTCCTGAGGGAGATGTTGAACCGTTTTGTGTTTGTCTATCTAGATGACATATTAATCTTTTCAAACTCTCTACAAGAACATATTCATCATGTCCAACAGCTTCTGAAGAAGCTACTTGAGAATCATCTTTTTGTAAAGCTTGAAAAGTGTGAGTTTCATGTGTCTCAAGTCTCATTCCTAGGCTACGTTGTCTCTCAAGAAGGCATCCAGATGAAACTAAAGAAGGTATCTGCCATCACAAACTGGCCCCAACCCAAAACACTGAAGCAGGTACAGAGATTTCTTGGCTTTGCCAATTTCTACAGGAGGTTTATTCGTAACTTCAGCACAATTGCAGCACCCATTTCCGCTCTTACGAAGGGTTCACCCACTCGTATTCACTGGACTGCTGAAGCTCTGAAATCTTTTGACAGGTTAAAGAAACTGTTTTCTTCTGCCCCAATCTTGGTACACCCAGACCCTGAATTACCTTTTATTGTTGAAGTGGATGCGTCTGAAGTGGGAGTAGGAGCAGTGCTCTCTCAGAGATCCGTTACGGATAACAAAGTTCATCCATGTTCCTTCTTTTCCAGAAGCCTGTCTTCAGCAGAAAGAAATTACGATGTGGGTAACCGAGAACTCCTAGCAGTGAAACTAGCACTAGAAGAGTGGCGCCACTGGCTAGAGGGGTCCAAGCATCCTTTCATTGTGTGGACAGACCACAAGAACCTGTCCTATCTACAGCAGGCTAAGCGCCTTAACCCTCGTCAGGCTAGGTGGGCCCTCTTTTTTTTACCCGTTTCAATTTTGTGATCTCTTACAGACCTGGATCAAAGAATGTAAAGGCTGATGCCTTATCACGGCAGTATGATTGCTCCCAGAAGGACCTGTTCCCCAGAATTCATCATCCCCAGAGACTGCATTCTGGCACCTATTTGCCGGTCCATCGAAGATACTGTGCGTGAGGCGCTACATGGCGCGCACATCCCTGATGAGGTTCCAGCAGGATGCTTGTTTGTTCCCAAGGAAGCAAGATCTGAGGTCCTTCAGTGGGGTCATGCCTCCTCCCTTGCTGGACATCCAGGAGTAGAGAGGACATTGGATTTTATTCAAAGACGGTTTTGGTGGCCAGAGGTGTCAAAAGAGGTCCGATCTTTTGTACAAGCCTGCCCAGTCTGTGCTCAACAGAAGTCTTCTAATCAGCGCCCTGCCGGTCTTCTACACCCATTGCCAATCCCTCAACGTCCCTGGTCTCATGTATCCATGGATTTTATCACGGGTTTGCCAGTATCTGAAGGTAACCACTGTTGTACTGGTGGTGGTGGACCGCTTCTCTAAAGCTGCACATTTTATTCCGTTACCTAAACTTCCTTCTGCTAAAGAAACTGCTGACATTGTTCTTCAAAATGTTGTAAGGATCCATGGAATTCCTGTGGACATTGTTACGGATCGGGGTCCCCAGTTCATGTCTCGTTATTGGAAGGCATTCTGGTCTCTATTTGGCTCTTCTGTCAGTCTCTCTTCAGGTTTCCACCCTCAGTCAAATGGCCAAACAGAACGGGTGAATCAGGAGTTGGAGAAATACCTTCGCTGCTTCACATCCCATCAGCCTTCCTCTTGGAGTCGGTTCCTGGTATGGGCAGAGCTGGCACACAACACCTTACGCAGCTCCTCCACTGGATTATCCCCATTCAAGTGTCAGTTTGGATTTGAGCCACCACTGTTCTTCAGTCAAGAAATAGAGGTTGGAGTCCCTAATGCAAAGAAGTTTGTTGAACGGTGCAGAAAGACATGGAAAAGGGGCTCACTTGACCTTGAAAAGTGCTTCAACCCGCTACAAGAAGTATGCTGACAGGAGAAGAAGGATGACCCCATACTTCAGAATTGGACAAAGGGTCTGGCTCTCAGCTAAGGATTTGCCTTAAGGATTTAGTCCAAAAAACTTGCCCCAAGATTTGTTGGCCCATTCAAAATCACCAGAAGGGTCAATCCTGTTACATACCAGCTTGCTCTACCAAGATCAATGAGAGTAAGACCTACTTTTCATGTTTCTCAACTGAAACCTGTAGTAACCTCTCCTTTGTCTCCCCCAGGTCCTGTCCCTCCCCCCCCTCGTATTGTAGAAGGTGGCCCCACGTATACAGTGAGGAGGCTGTTAGACTCAAGACGCCGTGGCCGTGCTTTTCACTACCTGGTCGACTGGGAGGGATATGGGCCTGAGGAGCGTACCTGGGTGCCAGCACGACACATCTTGGACCCAGACTTGATCAAAACATTCCATCACCTGCATCCTTGACCGTCCAGGGCCGTCTGGAGCCGGCCATAAAGGGGGGGGCCCTGTCACACCACGGTCTGTCCAGCAGAGGGAAACAGAGAGCACAAGACCTTCCACAACTTCCTCCTGATTTCCTGTTCATTATTAGCTCAATGATATCACCTGTGCCTGGCTTGTTAGTGTGTGTGTGTGTGCATATAAGACCTGCATTTATGGTATCCTTGCTCAGTCTTGAAGTTCTTTTGTTCAGACAGATCTTTTGGCCTATGTTTGGATTTCTTTGAGAGTCTTTTTACTCAGAACTTTGTCCTGCTTATTTGGAAGCTTTACTTTGTTTTTTTTTTGGACCTTTTGCCTTGTGGATCTGTACCTTCTTCAGCCCTGCTTCTGATGTTAATTTTTTTATGTTTATTCAAGAAGGACACTAAGTAAAGACTGTTTGTTTTTTTCTCCAATCCTGCCTTGTGTGGTTCTCTGCAAATTGGGTCTACACTGCTCTGTGGAGTAGTGGCTAGAACATTGGGTTACCAGCAACACATTCTGAGTTCTAGCCCCGGTCGTGACAGTCATCTACAAAATTAAACAAGTCTTCTTTCCCTGGCATATTAGATAGTGCTTTCAGCTAACAAAAACTTATTTTTTAAATCAATTTAATTATGTTTTATGTTGTTTTGAAGCTTGAAAAAAAAAATTGTGTTCAAAGGAAGAAAGTAATTAACACAGGTCACAGGAGTAAATGATGACAGAATTATTATTATTTTATTTATCATTTTATTTTCAGTGTACTGCCTTTGAGGTCATCTGTGAAATAAGGTCAGACTGTAGTTAAATAGTTATTTGGCATCAATGCACAATGATAAACAAAAAAAATTGTAATTGTAATTCTGGACACTGATGACAAAGAATCTGGCGATTGTGTGAACTTTAATTTAAGCCTAACGGGAATTGCATCTGTAATTGATTATTAATGAAAACTCCAACCACACTGACAGCATGAAACAAAATGTCAAAAAAAAAAAAAAACTGATGTGAATAACATTCCAGGATGGCTTTGGATTTCCCACAAGCCAGGAAAGCTGTTCCCATCTCTTTATTAAGTTGGAAATAAGAGAGCAGTTTAAGTGGACACAGAGAGCTGTCATTTCCTTGCATTACTTCCAGAACATCGTATGATTGTGCAGAAAGGTGCAGTGGGCTCTTGGCACCATTAAGCTACTGAACTATAAAAGGGCTTCTGTCATATATTTTTTATTATTATAAATGTTCTCTCTTCGAGGTCCACTCATAATTTAATTTTTTTGTGCCAAAAACAATATTAATTCAGTTTTTTATTAGCTCAATTTTCCACACATTTTCTACCCTTTCTGTAACCCTTAAAATTAAATGTTCTGTTTTATTTTTGTTGCTGCTGTGCTGTGCTGTGTGTGTGTCTGTGTGTGTGTACTTGAAGTTTGCCATTTCATATTTTCCTCAATAATATTAAGCAGCAGAACTAAGAAATGTTTCTTGATCACCAAATATCACACTCTAAAAATTTTTTTTCAAAGTCAAAAATAAAACAAAGCTTATTAGAGTATGTTTTACAAGTTAATACTGTTTCAGTTTTTCTATTTACAAAATTGTGTATTTGATTAATTTTTAAATATTTTTTTTCAGTAAATTATATTTGAAGGATCATATATAATAAGTAATTGCTGCTTTGCCATCACAATTTAATTTACATTTTAAAACATGTTATGTTTTTTTATTGTAACATCTCACAATATTACTGTTTTTACTGTATTTCTGTTTAAATTAAATGCAGCCTTGGTAAGCATTAGAGATTTCTTTAAAACATAATAAATAATATATACACAAATATTTATAATGTACATTAAATATAATATCAGACATTCCTTTAGGCCCTTTTTTCTGTTTGCATAAAAATGCCAAATGTATGAAAATGAAATTAAATATTTTTAACCCACCCATTGCTATAAAGACTTGTTTAGATTGATTTTGATGCTCAAATGCCAGTAAAGCTGAACTTGTTAACTTTTCTTCCCCTCTTGCGTCAGCTCCGCATCCTGTCACAATGACAGAGTGAAAAAGTCACCGTGCACCGCAGATGCTTGGCTGGTGACATCAACTCAAGTCTGAAATTGCTGCAGAAACCACGTCTTAGCCATAGTAGGGTGGTGTATGTTGCCAGGCAGCATCAAGTGTTAAGACAAGCAGACTGAAATATGCCAGCACTTGATCTGTCAGAGGTGAAGAATGGCAGGGGCTGTCTACAGGACGTTGTGGGTTATGGAGCCAGGCTCATTAATCTCGTCTGACTACTCCGTGTGCTGAGCCAGGGTCAGTGTGTGATCTTACCCCAGCACACATGCAGCAGGATTGGGCTTCACTGTAGCAGCGAGCCCTTATCCCTATTCTACATTCCCATACCAGCTGACCCCAAAACATCCCGCTCCCCCAGCCCAAAAAAATGCTCTGGCAACTGGATTTTTCCTCAAATCAAATCAAAGAGTCCATAAAGAGTGAACTTCACAGTCCAAGTTCCTGCAATCTCCTCTGGGCCTTGAATTTCAATGTGAGCAGAAGAGAGATGTTCTTATAGATCATATATGCTAGAACGCCTCAAAAAAATAAAAAATAAAATAAAAAAATAAATAATGTCTTATTTTTATTTTTTATTTTTAAAGCTGCATACACACCCATTTGCATTTTCAAATCATACATTCCTTCTGCCTGTATTGATAGAAAATCCATTTTATCAGAAACTTAACTGTCCATAAGACCATTAAATTCTAAGTGAAAAATTGGTTTATATTCATTACTTTTTAAATTACATAGGTTAAATATTATATTATAATAATATAATAACATAAATATATTATAAATAATGTTTTTAATTTTTTTTTTAATTTAAAATTTTAAGTTTTAGTTATTTAAAAAGTTGCATAAATACCTGTCATTTGCAAATTATATAAATATAAATATATAAATAAATATGTAAATATATGTAATGTACATCTGATTTAATTTGATTATGATTATTATTCCATAACATCATCTGTTGACACGTAATACATCTCAAAAACTAAACTGTTCACATTATTACACCATTAAAGTCCATTTTAGCATTTTTTTTTATAATTATATTATATATTTTATTTTATATATTTTTAAGATTTGTGTAGCTAACAAAAAAGTCAATACTAACCTTCAATAGTTGGTTTATGCTTTGGGATCCAACCTAGTTCAATAAGACCAGCAGTACTCGAAGGCATTAATGTTTTTAAATGACATAATAACTTTGGTTTTTAATCTGTCCTTCTTGAAAAATGAGTCCAATTTGGGTTTTGAGGAGGCATGCTCATCCTACCACTGGTTGTGGTTTTGTCCCTGAAAGTTAGTGTGCTTTCCATCTATGGGTGAAGGTTCACTTTGGTATAAAATCACTAGATTTAGTAATGACACTTGGTTAGGGGTCAGATGTCATCCAATGAAATTGCTTCATTGTTGTTTTTGGAGTTAATGTTGTTAACATATCAACTTTTTATGTTTGCCTGACATGTGACGAAGACCTCACGTATATTTATTCTTGATATTTAGAGGCCGATACTTGATATCATAAACAGAAAAAGGCTGTTTCCAATGAACTGAATGTCTTAATAAGTGTTCCGAACACA